>NW_024746413.1:0-22528 GCF_018991925.1 Homarus americanus | reverse complement strand
CACAACACACACTCCTGGTCTCTCCAACTCACAACACACTCCTTGTCTCTCCAACACACAACACACACTCCTGGTTTCTCCAACACACAACATTTACTCCTGGTCTCTCCAACACACAACACACACTCTTGGTCTCTCCAATACACAACATATACTCCTGGTCTCTCCAACACACAACACACACTCCTGGTCTCTCCAACACACAGCAACACACACTCCTGGTCTCTTCAACACACAACAACACACACTCCTGGTCTCTCCAACACACTCCTGGTCTCTCCAACACACAACACACACACTCCTGGTCTCTCCAACACACAACACACACACTGCTGGTCTCTCCAACACACACCACACACACTCCTGGTCTCCCAAGACACAACACACACACCCTGGTCTCTCCAACACACAACACACACACACCCTGGTCTCTCTCCAACACACAACATATACTCCCTGGTCTCTCCAGCACACAACACACCCTGGTCTCTCCAACACACACCCTGGTCTCTCTTCAACACAACACACACATTCCTGGTCTCCAACACACAACATATACCCTGGTCTCTCTCCAACACACAACACACACTCCTGGTCTCCAACGCACAACACACACCCTGGTCTCTCTCCAACACACAATACATACTCCTGCTCTCTCTCCAATGCACAACACATACTTCTGGTCTCTCCAACACACAACACATACTCCTGGTCTCTCCAGCACACAACACATACTCCTGGTCTCTCCAACACACACTCCTGGTCTCTTCAACACACAACACACATTCCTGGTCTCTCCAACACACAACATATACTCCTGGTCTCTCCAACACACAACACACCTTGGTCTCTCCAACGCACAACACACACTCCTGGTCTCTCTCTCCAACACAACACACATACTCTGGTCTCTCCAACACACAACACATACTCCTGGTCTCTCCAACACACAACACATACTCCTGGTCTCTCCAACACACACACACTCCTGGTCTCCAACACACAACACACACTCCTGGTCTCTCCAACACACAACACACACCTGGTCTCTCCACACACACAACACACACTCCTGGTCTCTCCAACACACAATACATACTCCTGCTCTCTCCAACGCACAACACATACTCCTGGTCTCTCCAACACACAACACATACCCCTGGTCTCTCCAACACACAACACACACGCCTGGTCTCTCCAACACACAACACACACTCCTGGTCTCTCCAACGCACAACACTTACTCCTGGTCTCTTCAACACACAACACATACTCCTTGTCTCTCCAACGCACAACACATACTCCTGGTCTCTCCAACACACAAGACATACTCCTGGTGTCTCCAACACACAACCCACACTCCTGGTCTCTCCAACACACAACACACTCCTGGTCTCTCCACACACAACACACACACACCCTGGTTCTGGTCTCTCCAACACACAACACACACTCCTGGTCTCCAACACACAACAACACACACCTGGTCTCTCCACACACACAACACACACCCTGGTCTCCAACACACACAACACACACTCCTGGTCTCCCAACACACAACACACACACCCTGGTCTCCAACACACACACACACACTCCTGGTCTCTCCAACACACAACAACACACCCTATCTCCATCACACACAACACACACTCCTGGTCTCCAACATACAACACACACCTGGTCTCTCAACACACAACACACCTGGTCTCCAACACAACACACACTCTGGTCTCTCCAACACACAACACACACTCCTGGTCTCTCCAACACACAACACACACACTCCTGGTCTCTCCAACACACAAACACACACTCCTGGTCTCTCCAACACACAACACACACACTCCTGGTCTCTCCAACACACAACACACACACTCCTGGTCTCTCACAACAACACACACTCCTGGTCTCCAACACACAACACTCCTGGTCTCTCCAACACACAACACACACACTCCTGGTCTCTCCAACACACTCCTGGTCTCTCCACACACACACACTCCTGGTCTCTCCAACACACACACACACACTCCCTGGTCTCCAACACACAACACACACACTCCTGGTAACACAACACACACTCCTGGTCTCTCCAACAACACACACTCCTGGTCTCTCCAACACACAACACACACACTCCTGGTCTCTCCAACACACAACACACACACTCCTGGTCTCTCCAACACACAACAACACACACTCCTGGTCTCTCCAACACACAACAACACACACTCCTGGTCTCTCCAACACACAACACACACACTCCTGGTCTCTCCAACACACAACACACACACTCCTGGTCTCTCCACACACTCCTGGTCTCTCCAACACACAACACACACTCCTGGTCTTCAGTTAGCCAACCGTCAAGTAAGTGAAGGGAAGCGCCAGATGTGTGTCACGTTAACACACCGTCAAAGTCCACATATTTTTCTCTTCAAGTTTTAACTTAAGAAGTTGAGGAGCGACAACCACCTGCCAATAACTGTCAAGATAATGTTCAGGAAACTTATAATATACAACTCGAAGACAATTAACATATATTCCACCCTTCACATGAAGATGTTTTACTGTTGGGTATTAAAGATAATGACTCGTATTTCCATGTTTGTGCTTTAATACTTAACAAGTAAAAGCTGGAGTGAGAACATCAACCTTCTCAAAACTTGTAGCTGTTATAATGGAGAAAACGAGAAAAGTTGTCAAGAGTAAAGAAGAACTCATTACGTTATGGTGTACTGAGTTACTGTTTTGTGTGTAGGTCTGAGTGATGTACAATAAAAGGACCTCGGACTATTCCTTCGTTTGGGCTTTGAGATGGAGAGCAAGAAGCATAACGTTCAGTTGGCAGACACAGGAAGATACTGCTGTATGTGAGGTTGATTATCGCCAGAGGTGTGATAACTGCTGCTCACCTCCAGGTTCACGACTATTCATGTCAACTTCCTTTAAGTTTATTTGGCTAGCTATTTACATATTCATCTATATATGATATGTTACCAGACTTGTAACAAGGTTTCATAACTGTTGTTTATTTTTCCTATTTGTTTATGCATTTCTTTGTTTATTATATGTAAGTAGTGAAAATAGATCCTTTAGAGGGTTACGATAATACACCTTGTCTTCCTTCCTCATATTCATCACAATGACTTATTTGCGAGTTCAGGTTTAATATTGTTGCTTATTCACAACATTCCTATGGTCCCTAGAGGCCGCCCTTCTTCTCAGGTCGACATCTTAGTTAAATTATTTCAATTATCTTAATTCACCGCCGGAACAATCTTCTACCGGGGACTGTAATTGTTATTTATGACATGTGATATTTATTTCTACTTCCTCACTTCGTATACACGTACAGTACCAGCATTATAAAAAAAAGAACCTCCACTCGAACCATTACTAAACCTGTGTACCCCATAAACTGGCATCACTCACACAAGGTTCTCTTACTGTATGTTTCTTAATCTAGTTTATTAACACCTCAGACAATATATGTTTTCTTCCTTGTGTCTCGTGTCCCCTTTTCCTCCCACTTTTGTAAACATTTACTCAAACTATATCCTCCTTCTATGCCAAAGTTTCTTACTCGCCCATTTACATCCAACCAAAGAGCTCTATTTTTCCATTTGCTGTATTTTCATTGTCTATTTTCCATGAACTATAGATTTCTTCCCGATTTTTCCTTGCCTTTAATCATTTTATTTACCATACCAGTGACGCGTGATCTGGTGGATATATACCATGTGCTCTTTCGATCATAGTCTTGATTGTGTTTAAACCATGTGTACCTCTGTGTTTGTGTTCACGTATCTACTATCAGTATCCCAGAGACTCCACATCAACCAGTCACTTCACCCTTCACTCTATCACCTATCCACCCATTCAGGTCACTTTGATTTACATTTGCAATTGCTTTCATTTCTCTCTCACAAGTTATTCTTGATTTCATCCTTCCTTTCCTTACGTGGGGCTGACGACACACTTACACACAGTGCTAACCTAACTTGCGCAGTTTGGTTCCTTCTGTATAATTCGCTATCCAGGGCTTACTTACCTACAAACAAACATATTTTACAAGCAATTCTCTCATTAATAGTCAAATTCCTGTCTACCGTATTCTCCCACGACAAACTTTAGACCTTGCTCGCCGCTCCTGCTCCCACTGACCTTGGGATCTCGATTCACAGGTCCTTTTTTACCCAAATTTCTATTTCGAGAGACATAAAACATTTACGTCACAATTTACTCTCTCACATTTCACTTCCCTCTTGAGTTTTCCAAGGATGGCCACAGTAACTCCACCCATTTCCGAGATTCCGTTTGTCTGTTATAGGGACCTAGGATATACCCAACACAAATATACCTTCATATATCCACAACCATTTCTCACTTTCCACCATCCCTCTTATCACTCAACCGGGAGTATGTACGAGAACGTTCGTATGGAGTAGCTGGGGTTTAAATAACGTTTTGACGTTTACTGATTTTCTGCAGAAGGGTTTATGTATCTTGCGGGTTGGAACCTTTCCTACTGGCTATGACGGTGGGTCTCTCTCTCTCTCTCTCTCTCTCTCTCTCCTATACATGAAAAATAAGATCTTACTCATTTATAACCATAGAGATATTAAAAAAAAAATAATAATCCGCTTTTCACAGGAGAGAGAGATGCCTTCAGTAATTGAACGACGATTACAGGTGTTCTATTACTTGTGTTTTTGTTTTGAGTCCGTCTACATATTTTCGCTATACATTGGTCCCTCGGTTAACGAGTACAATTCGTTCCAGAAGGTTGCTCGTTAACCGAATTTTTTTTAACCGAAACCATTGTTTCAATGGGTTTTTGGGTAATTGGTTCCAGCTCACCGAAAATTGCCTAAAGTCAACAAAAAAGGGAGTAAAGTACACTTACTTTTAGGTGTGTATGTAGAAGGCTCCTGGATGATGATGCTGATGTGAATTTGAAGTGGGAGGTGGAGGAGGAGAAGGGAGAAGAGAAGGAAGTGGAAGTGGAGGAGAAGCATTTTACTGCTTATTGGAAGGTGAGTCACCTTCCATGAAAATGTCAGGAACTTCTGGACTGACAGATTCTCCACCAGGAACATCCTCTCTCCTTCTTGAAGTGGAAGGCTGAGGGCTAGCATCTTGTTCCCGCTGCCTTTTACTGAAGAAACTGTCAATTTTTGTCTGTGGGGCATCTCTATTCCTCATCATTAACTGATGTTTGAAGAAGGAGACCACTGTGTCCTCAACATGACACAAAACTAGTTCAGACTTTTCCACATCTGGGTGCCTTGAAGCCAGTTCCTGAACTTCTCCCAGTGGTGAACAACATCTTTCAACTCTGAAGTTGACATATGGTCATCACTTTCCTTTTCCTCCTCACCACTGTCAGCCTCTAACATCTCATCCAGTTGCTGCAAGTCACCTGGAGTAAGTTCCTGTTCATGAGACATCACAAGCTCTTCTACACCATCCTCCTCCACTTCAAAGCCCAATGACTGACCAATGGACACAATCTCCTGGTGCAACTCTGTTTCATCCTGAAATCCCTCAAAAAATTGGGCTACTGATGGCCACAGTGCTTTCCATGAAGAATTGAGGGATATAGTGGAGACTTCTTGCCATGAGGACACAATCAATTTTACAGCCTCCAGGATGTTAAACTGTGTCTTCCAAAACTGTGCGTGTTAGTTCAGGAGCAGTGGAAGTTGCCTGATGACACCTCCTGAACATTTTCTTCATGAACAACTTCTTGAAGTTGCTGATCACATTCTGGTCCATTGGCTGTATGATTGATGTAGTGTTGGGAGGCAAACACAACACTTTGACAAAGTCAAATTGAGACTCCAAAGTTCTGGCAAAACACCTCAACAACCCATTCATTAAAGAGCTGTCTTGTTACCCATGCCATACGGTTGGATTTCCAATAAACTCCAAGCCGTCCTCTTACCATTTTTTGTTGCTTGAACACCCTGGGGTTCTCAGAGTGGTAGACAAACATAGGCTTCAGTCGGAAATCCCCTGAAGCATTGGCACCAAGCAATAGAGTGAGACGGTCTTTCATAGGTTTATGCCCAGGTAAAAAGGCTTCATCTCTGGTGATGAATGTTGTTTTGTGCATCTTTTTCCAGAACAGCCCAGTTTCGTCCACATTGAACACTTGCTGTGCGATTTTAGTTTTCTGTCTTAATACTGATCCTTTTTTATTAATAAAGCGACTACACCACCCTCTTGTTGCCTTGAAGTCTTTACCGGTGTCTGGATTTGACTTGGCGAGTTTCATTGCGTAAATTAATATTGCATTCCTGGTGATGACTTATCCACTCTCGGTTCTCGTTGACCCACTCGAATAATTTCTCCTCCAGTTCTGGCCACTGTTGTTTACCTCTTCTCAGGGCACTTTTTGTTCTGGGGATGTCTATTAACTTTTCTTCAGCCTTCTTCCACTCTCGAGCCTGCTTCCCGTTAACGCCGAATTCTCTTGCATGATCGACCCATTAATAGATGCGGCGACTTGCGGTAACCAATCTTCTCATGCATAGTGCATTTGACTAGCTATTGGATGAAGAATCTCTAGGATTTTGCGATTGTTTTTTTCAACAAGGCCATTAGCCTGTGGATGATAGGCTGCGATAAAACTTTGTTGGATGTCGTATTGTCGACATATTTGCGCTACAAGTTGGTTCTTGAACTCTAATCCGTTGACAGAGAGAAGAACCTTGAGCGTAGTAAAAGGACATATAATATTTATCACTAAGGCATAGGCCACAGATTCGACTGTTTTATTCTTCAGTGGAACTAAAATCACAAATCTAGAAAAATGATCCACACACACTAGGACTTACGAGGATCCTTGATGACTCCTCGGAAGTTATAACAAGTCTATCGCGACTGTGTCGAACAGACGTTCTGGTGTAGGAAATTGTAGAATTGGAGCCCGTGCCCTTGTAGTACCTTTGTAGTACCCTGAGCACATGACAAACACTTGATAGTATTCAAAAAATACTTCTTTTTGACCTCCGCCAGACATTTGTCACGTCCGGGGTGACCTGCTTGGGGAGCATCGTGGTACAACATTAGTATCGTTTCACGAAGTGTATCATGTACAACAATTTGTGTAAGAACACCCTCAGTTGTCTGCTTGGAGCGAAGGAGTATGTCTCGTCGTAGTTCAAATTGATTGAACGGAAGAGGTAACTTTGGAAAATTAGCCTCCTCCCCCGACTCTAGAGCGAAAATGACAGTAGACCCTTGCTTGCGAGTGGAAGAACAATGATAGAGGCATCACTGGTGCTATATTTCTGGACAAAGCGTCTGCGACCACATTCGCTCGTCCTGGTAAATACTTGAACTCGGGTTCAAACTCTTGAATGGTCAGATACCAGCGTGTTAGTCTACCTGAAAGATTTTAGCCGTGAAACAGCTCTGTCACTGTCACGTGGTCTGTATAGACGGTTATTTTATAACCCAAAATTATGTCTTTAAACTTCTTCAGTGCCCAAACAACAGCTAACGTTTCTAGATGCGTTACTGAATAACGTGTTTTGGCATCATTAAGTTTACGACTTGCAAAAGCAATCACTATATTTTCCTCGTGCGTCCAGCTGCTTAAGTACAGCGCCGATTCCCTGTATTGGGGCGTCGGTACACAGAGTAAATTCTTGAGAGTAGTTAGGAAATGCTAAAACTGGGGCATTGGTAAGTGCTGTCTTCAATGCACTAAAACTTTCTTCTTGCTCTGCATTCCATGCCAAAGTTGCATCCTTCCTAAGTAGCTTAGTCAAGGGTGAAGCTAATGTCGCATAACCTGTAATAAAAGAACGAAAATATCCAGATAAACCAAGAAAACTATGTACTTTATCAACAGTTGTAGGACGTGGGAACTGGGCAACAGCCTTAACTTTGTCATCAACTATATGAATGCCGTCACCGTCAACTACATGACCAAGGAATTGTATTCTGGATTTTAAAAATTCACATTTAGAAAGTTTGACTCTTGAGTCCTGCTTAAGAAAGTTTTTGGAAAACTTCACGAAGTTTAGCAACATACTGTGGTCCCTACCAACCCTGCAAACAAGGTGTTGATTATCCTTTGAAAAGTCAGTGGGGCATTTCTGAAACTGAAAGACATCCTCAGAAATTCAAAATGGCCCAAAGGAGTACTAAAAGCAGTAATCTCTCAACATTTTTCATCCAGAGGTATTTGCCAATAACCGCTAAGGATTGTAAAATATCACTCAAAACAGGCATTAGGTACCTATCTGGGATAGTATTTTCATTGACGCTTCTAAAATCAATTACTGGGCGCCAACCTCCGTCCTTCTTAGGGACTAAAAATAGTGGACTATTGAAAGGGGATTTTGAATGTGTGATAACCTCTTGATCCAAAATATCCTGAACCATGTCCTGGACTACAGCGCGCTGGCTATGAGGTAGTCGGTAAGCTGGTATGTATATTGGGTTTGTGCCTTGTTTTAGGGATATGTGATGTGAGGTTAAATTTGTGTGACCAGCTGTTCCCCTGGTAAAGCTACAATGTTTCGGTAGTCGGCAAGCAACTCTAGGAACCTAGTCTTGCCTTGAGGGTGATCAATCACTTTAACATGTCTAGTTTGTTTAATTGAAGGTGAAACACTACCAATTGGGGATTGCGTAGGCTGTTGGGCAACATGGTTATGATAAACTAGAAAATCACACGAATGGCATCCTTCTTTCAATATTCGTAACGCGCCTGTTCTGTTGAGAACTAGAGCGTCTGTTAAACCACCAGGACGAATCGTGTTCAATGTAGATTTGCACGATAAGCCTTTAACCTTGCATGTTTCCGTAAGACAGAGTACATCCGTCCCCGTGTACACATCAGGTAAAACAACAGTGGCTCTGGTGATTTCCTCATTCTGAAAATGGAGAGTACTCATTAAAACTGCAGGTACGATTGTCCAACTATTGCTGCTATAATCACGCTGGGGAAGTGAGTCTGTGAGGTCTTGGACTCGCTTTGACTCATAATCCATCGTCCTCGTAGTAGGAGCGTTGGACAACACATTCACTCTTGCGGAGAGCAATGGTACAGACGTGTGCATGGCACTGAAGGAAATACCATTAACAGTGATAGTATGATTGCTTGGCTGAACATCTTTCAAATTAGTTTTAAGAGTTGGAAGACCTATGAAACCGTCAGCTGGTAAATTAGAGTCTTGGATCACATAAAAATCTGCAGAAAAGGATATACCACGTCTAGAAAAATGTAGTGGTAATGTTACCATTCCTGTTATAACCAGCTGAGTACCGGAAACTCCTGAGAGATCGGTGTCAGTAGGTCGAATAAAAAATTCTCAGTGAGGGGATCTACGTTGTAACTCTTGATAGCATGCCAAAGAAAGTACGTTTGCACAAGCACCCGTATTAGGGTGTGTCAATTTTGTCAACATGTTAAAAATCAAATTTGGTAGTCAAAATATTGTGCCTCTTTATGTCTAAACTTGAGATTAGCAAACAAAAATGAATTGAAAATACCCTCACCTACATCAATTATACCTTAAAGTTTCAAATATCAGTATTTCAACAAATTAATGAGACTTGATTAGAATTATTCACTTGATATTAACTAATCTCATGTAAGCATATGGATTATGGAGTATTTTATGGTTCTATAGCTTGTGTACAATATGCATGTCAGAACATGAACATGAACAGGCTCTCCGTGTGGGACAGTTTAATTCTTGTTTTGACTTGTACCAAGCGTGAGGATAAGGCGCCCGGCTCACTCTCCTTCTAGATATCATAGACGGTGGTTTGCTCTCATTGCACTTGCACCTACTCTACCAGACGAATTCTACATTTTAATTATTGTAAGTAGGGCATATTGATTGTCGCAGTTACTTATATCATTGTATAAAACATTATGTTCTAAGAAATTATTATGTTATTTCTGTTACAGCATTTTTGATAAACAAATTGATATTTTTTGAAACAACAATTGAATTATGAAACATTGAAATATTTTTCTATTTGTCAGATAGTGTGAAGATGTCAAAATTGAAGACAAGAAGTCAGTTGTCAACCCACTTGAGCCTGCTAGTTGGTA
Source organism: Homarus americanus (assembly GCF_018991925.1). NCBI lineage: Eukaryota > Metazoa > Arthropoda > Malacostraca > Decapoda > Nephropidae > Homarus > Homarus americanus. Next base: position 12,438 of record NW_024746413.1, on the reverse strand, counting down.
AAGGGAAGGAGCTTCCTGTATCAGAACTTCCAACAGTGAGAGACATGCTAAGATTAGGGTTACTCCTTCGAGAAAAAAATGCAAAGGACAGAAGGAACTATACAGATAAAGAACTCATAAATGACATGATAGTCCCTCTTCTGCATCAATGGACAAAAGCTAATGCACTATTCAAACCACCTGTGATTAATCAGTGTCGAACTATTGAGCTAAAACTAACGAAATTATGGCACAAAGCAGTTGAAACATCACTTGGTAAAGGAAACTTGGCCAGGAAAAATGAATTTCTGCACACACTTGATACTCTGTTTGACATTTTGACCTGCAAGTGCTCCATACAATTATGTTCTGAATCCAACTGTTCTCACTCAGGTAAGAGAGAAAATAATTCCCACATTGATTGTGGTTGTCCTCGTGAAAAGAAGATCCCTGTTTTAGAGCTTGAATTTATAAAGGCACAGAGGACAAAGGCAGAAGGCCAAGGAAGTATGCAAATGGGTTCAATAGATTATTCAGAAACAAAGAAGCAGATTGCTAATGCCAAGAAGAGAGAACAAATCCGAGAGAGGGAACAAAAGAAGAAAATGAAGAGTGAAGAAACCATCCAAAGAGAGGAAGAGCTGTGTCAAGATGTTTTTCACTTCTTTGATAGTTCTTCTGATGAACAGGAAGCAACATCAGATGATAGTTCCAAAGAGCCATCTGAACCTTTACCAAAGAAAATGAAATACAACACAAGAAATATTTCAAACATTGCTTTAGCTAGTATTCGCCACCATGCTGGACTTCGTGAGGCTGCAGAAATTGCAACTGCCGCTTGGATAGATGCAGGCCTCATCAGCCGAGAGGATGTATCTTTGGTGATAGATCATAATAAAATTAGAAGAGCACAAGAAAAAATAATGAAGGAAATATCTGATCAGCATGAAAAAGATTTAAGCGAGGGAGGGCTCTCCTGTCTTTTGTTTGATGGAAGAATAGATGACACAAAAGTTTTGCTAGAAGTAGAGGGAGTGAACAGAAAGTTTCCAGGTCTCATCAAAGAAGAACACTACTCTGTCTGTTCTGAGCCTGGTGGTCGGTTTTTGTTTCACTTTGCTCCCGAAACTGAAGTAGAAGGGAAGAAACATGCAGAGGTCATTGCTGATCATATTTTATGTTGGGTTCAGGAGAGAGGACTTGGCAGTTCACTGCAGGCTGTTGGTGGAGATTCAACTGCAGTGAACACCGGATGGCAGGGGGGTGTAATGACGCATTTAGAGAAAAAACTAGGAAGAAGACTTGTTTGGATTGTATGTGATTTACATACAGGCGAGCTACCTCTTCGTCATCTCATCCAGGAACTTGATGGTCCTACAAAGAGCAACAACAAGTGGTCAGGTCCCCTTGGCATCATGCTGGATGAAGCAACACAACTAGAAATAAATACAACCTTTCCAAAGGTCGAAGTTGGCCCTCCCCTTCCGGCGTTGTCTGAAGGAGTCATCAAAGATCTCAGCACAGATCAATCCTATGCTTATCGTATTGCCCAAGCAATAAGATCAGGAGAAGTGCCTCAGTCATTGGCTCTCTTGGAGATTGGACCTGTCAGTCACAGCCGTTGGTTAACTACAGCTCTTCGTTTCTGCAGGATTTGGATTTCCAAACACGAATTGAAGGGCAAAGTGCTGAAGAATTTGAGGTTAATTGTTGAATTTATTATTGGAGTTTATCTTCCCCAGTGGTTTAGTGTGAAACTTAATCCTATGTGGGTGGATGGGCCCAATCACCTTTTGTTTCAATTGCAGCTAGTAAGAACACAGAGGAAGGTAGTGAGGGACATCGTGTTACCTGTGGCAAGAAGGTCCGCTTGGTATGCTCGATCAGAAGCAGTTTTGCAAGCAATGCTTTGCAGTCAATGTACCAATCTCCGAACCGAGGCTGTAGAAGTCATTCTAAAGATTAGAGGAACGCTAATAGATGACGACCAGTTGGGAGACTGTTCGTTTCATTCAAGAAAAGTTCCCCCAATAAACGTCAATGCCACCAAATTGTCAGAATTGGTTGACTTGAGTTTGGAAGTCTTAGAGCCACCATTGACAACAAGTCTAACTAGCCAAGAATTGAGAAACCTTAAAGAGACTCCAATGCAGGTGCCGAAGTGGCCTTCCCACACTCAAAGTGTGGAGAGATGTGTGAAAATGGTCACAGAAGCAGCGGGCCATGTTTACAGCCACGAGAGGCGAGAAGGTTACATCAAAGCACAAATAGCAAGCAGACTACTGATGACAAGAAACCAAAGCAAAGAGAGTATGAAGGCATTGGTTACTTTCAAATAGACTACGGATAATAAAATATAATAATTTGAAACTTGAAACAGTAACATGTGTGCAAACGCTGGTTATGTTATAAATTCACAAATATGTACATTTAAAAATCCATTTGATGTAAGTAGGACTTATTATAGAAAAATATTTATGCCAGAATATTGTTTTGCATGCTTAAAGACTACAATAAATTGCTACCAAATTACTCGATTTTCAATTTAGCCAGTTCACCCCCTAAATTGACACACCCTAACCCGTATCAATGTCTAACGCTAACTTGACTGACCCAATCCTCGCCGGAATTGATAACACTTCCGCTTTGGTTAGCGCCGCTATTAATGAGGCTGTAACAGAAGCGTTGTCGCATGTTGGTAGTGGTGTAGCTACCCTATGTCAACCAGGGACTGACGTTGGTCTTCCTCCGACTTCTTGTAAGAACGACGGCTTGGCTTACTGTGGTGGGATATATGGGTAACTCCATCCCTATTTGTCTACATCGTCTGATTGCTGAACAATCCTCCGTAGTATGGGTGGGAGAATCATGGTATAAACACCACACGTCAGCTGTCTGGTCTGAAGCAGACCTGGTTTGAGCAGCTGTAGCATAAGTCTTAGGTGGGCCTAGTCACTGTGGTGGTTGAAGGTGTGGGAGACTTAGGTGGTCCTTACACTCGGGGGTAAAGGAAACACGCTGATGTCAAGTCCGTAAGTTCTATTTTTGGTACAAACACAAAAAGGAGTTGAGACAGGGGTAAACAGCGTCCTGTCTTGGAATCTCTCTGGGTATCTCTATCTGCGCATGCGCGTACAGCGCGCATGTGCCCAAAGCCTGAACTAACACTTGGTGACAAAAGGGAGTATGATTATAAAACATATAATACAGAGACCTGAATCAATAATGGTAAATAGTACAGAGTTACATATTACAGCCATATTCGTCTCATATATCTACACCTCCCTCCCCCTCACGCTCGTAGTGCAATCTCGAGCGGACTCCTTTTTCCAGGAGCCTTTGAGAGTAACGTGGGAAAACTGGGGGGTCACTGAATGAGGACTTACTTTTCTCGTCCAAGCAAGGGTTCACAGGGATGTGGGGGAGGGGTTCACCACTAGGGGACGGTACTGAACGAAGAAAGCGGCGATTCCGCCACCATACCCGACCACTAGGGAGACGGACCTCGTAATCCCTGGTCTTGCCGCAGCCCATGACAACCCCGACCTTGTCCCAGCGGTGAGACGTCGGGTCTTGAACCCGAACTGTTTGCCCGATACTCAACCTGGGAAGGGGTCGGGCGTGCTGATCGTACTGTGCCTTTACCTGGTCAGCACGGGCGGCTGCACGACGATCGCAGTCCTCGGTCTTGGCCTGCCACTCCCTCGAGAAGGACTCAGGATGGGCAGGGACACATGACCGTAGTGGATGGCCGTATAACATCTGTGCTGGGGAGCGACCTGTGAAGTTGGGGGTATTCCGCAATTCCAATAAACCCCGGTCAAACTTCTCACAGTCAATGTTGCCTGAGGGTGCCGTCTTGAGGATGAGATGCTTGACGGACTTTACGGCAGCCTCGGCATGTCCATTGGACTGGGGATAATGTGGCGAGGACACCACATGATGAACTGCCCATCGCTCCATGCAGTCCCGGAAGTCGTTGCTGGTGAACTGGGGCCCGCCGTCAGTCCTCAGGCGGAGAGGGACACCAACTTCCCGGAAGTAGCGACAGAACATACGTACTGTATGAGAGGCAGTAGTGTTGCCTCCGCAGGGAACGACAACAGGCCACCCTGAGAGCCCGTCGGCGATGACGAGAAAGGACTTTCCGACCACAACGAAGAAATCCGCAGAGACGGACTCAAAGGGCCTCGTAGGGTTGTTGTTGTTCATGAGGGGTTCCTGCTGCTGACTAGGCTGCAGCACCTGGCATGGCTCGCAGACTTGAACGGAACTAGCGATGTCGGAGTCGATGCCTGGCCAAAAAACAGCTTGTCTCGCCCGGCGCTTCGTAGCTTCCACAGCCCTGTGGCTGTCGTGCAGGTGGGCTAGGGTGCGGCGGTGGAGGGCGGCAGGAACCACAACTCTTGCTCCATACAAGACGAGGTCGCCATCAGCATAGAGGTCGTCCCGCATCTTCCAGTATGGGAGTAAAGAGCTGTGTAAGTCGTACCGGTTGGAGGGAAATCCCGAGGTCACGCAGTTCAGTAGACGGATGTACGAAGGGTCCGCTCTTGCCGCGGCTCGGAGTTCCTGAAGAGTCCTGTCGGCGTCCTGCGGTGGAGACTCTTCTGAGATGACGGCGTTCACGGTCACTACAGTCCTGAGGTGTGCAGTAGCATCAGCACATGCGATCTCGTCCTCTGGTGTGGGGTGGCTGACTGGGGCTCGTGACAAAGCATCAGGGATGCAGAGCAGCTTGCCAGCACGCCACACAGCTGTGAAGAGGTAGGGCGAGATCTTCTCCTTAAGGCGTTGGAGGCGGGGATTCTCGACCGCATCCAAGGAGTAGTGGTTCAGGATCGGGATGAGTGGCCGATGATCCGTCATGAGGTTGAAGTGTTGTAGGCCGATCAGATACAACCTACATTTGGACATGGCCCAGACGGCGGCTAACAGCTCCAGTTCGATGGTGGCGTAGCGAGTCTCGGCGTCAGTGAGAAACCGAGAGCCACACTGAACCAGACGAAGGCGTCCATTGCCGTGGTCCTGTAGCAGAGCGTATCCAATCCCGTAGAGGCGAGAGGCATCAGTCTGGAGGACAACTGGCAGGGCCGGGTCGAAGGAAGCGAGAACAGGTGGGCTAAGGAGAGCTGTCTTGACGCGACGGAATGCCTCATCATGGTCAGCTGTCCAGGTGAATGTTCTCTTGGGGCTCATCAGGGGGCGTAGGGGCTGTGCTGCAGCGGCGATGTCGGGGGTGAACTCAGCCAACTGGTTTACCAGGCCCATGAACGAGCGGAGGTCGGTCAGGTTGGCAGGGGTTGGGAAGTCCCGGATCGCGCTGACCTTTCCAGGATCAGCCGAGATGCCCTTGCCTGAGAGGGTGTACCCACAGAAGTTCACACTAGGTGCGGCGACCACAAACTTATCCTTGTTGAGGGTGATTCCGTACTTGCGGCACCTGATGAGCATCTGGTGAATACGCTCAAGATGCGTGGAGTAATCCTCGTCATATAGGAGCACGTCGTCGATGACCTTGACACAGTTCGCCACACCCTGAAGGGCCATGTCACCACGGAGGCAGAAAGCATCGCCAGTAGCCGCGAAACCCATAGGTCCTCTGCAGTGCTGAAATCGGCCGTATGGTGTGATGAACGTCGTGAGGTGCTGATCTTCTTCCGCAAGTTCCATCTGCCAGTACCCACATAAGGCATCTGCTGTAGTAAAGTACCTTGCCTTCGGGTCCACACTGCGTATAGCGGCGAAGGGTGTCGGTGAAGGGTGGGTCGGGTGGGAAACTTGGCTATTCAGCTTGGTGAGGTCGACGGTGATACGAACTCCAGTGATGTTCTTGGCGACTGCTACCATGGGGTGACACCAATCCGAGGGGTCGTCACCAGCAGGCTTAATGATCCCCTGGGCTACCATAGAGTCGAGTTCCTTCTTAACTTGGCTCTGGAAAGCGAAGGGTATCTGTCTCGGTGTGTGGATGGCGAAAGGTACTGCGTCATCCTTCAGGTGAATTCTCATGGGGGAGCCAGCCATTGGCATGAGTGGAGCCGTCTTGAGGTCCTCCTTGGAAACCAGCACGTCCTTGAATTGCAGTAGGAAGAACTCCCTGGCTGCAGAAGGTGACGTATTGGGTGGGAGGGGCAGCTCCTTGCACTTGTTGACATGTTTTATTTCCAGAATTGGCTTAGGGAAGTCTGAAGATATTATGGCCAACTCTTGACAGTGGCCATAAGACAGTAGTGGCATCTGAACACCTTTGTGGACCTGAATCCTGGCAGAACATGACTGCTTACCTAGGGTGAGGGTAGCCTGAAATGTACCCAGAGCAGGTGCCATTGTAGAACCGTCTGCGGTGAGCGTTGTAGAAGTTGACGGTGGTTGCAAGCTGCTCCTAGGGATCCCCAGAATGTCGAGGTGTCTTGTGCCGATGACTGTGACGTCCGCACCTGTGTCAGGAAGCATCTGGATACGGGAAGTAATGTCGCCGTATGACAGGTGAACACAGATGGGCTGAGGTGTCTTGCTGACAGGGGAAGAAGAGGATCCCACGCGACGACAGTGCTTATTCTTCGCCGCCTGAGACTTGCAAGTAGTATCATTCTTCTTCTTTGACTGACAGCATTTGTCATAGTGTCCAATGCGGCTACAGGAGCGGCACTGAGCGTTGTTGGCAGGGCACTTCAGTGTCCTAGCCCAATGACCACGACGGCCACAGTTATTGCAGGTGCTGTCAGCGGCAGGGCATTCAGAACCATGCCGACGAGCACAATACTGGCAGGAACGACCTGGCATCGAAGTCTGAAGTGATGCTGAAGATTGATGCGAAGCTGAAGTCGGATGTGAAGCTGAAGTCGGATGTGAAGCTGAAGTCGGATGTGAAGCTGAAGTCGGATGTGAAGCTGAAGTCCGGTCACGTCCTTTGTTCTTCTTATATGCGGAGATGGCACACAGCTGGTTAGATGGAGCACGAATGGCAGAAGTCGCACTTCTGGTGGCTTCGTAAGAGCGGCAGGTGGTGACAACATCCTGTAGAGAAGAGGCAGTGTCGAGGGAGATAAGCTTCTGAATTAGCTCTTCGTCCCGCACGCCCATGAGGATAATCATCTTCAGCTGTGTTTCCTCACAAGTCAACGAGTTCCCAGGACAAACGTCAACCTCCTCAGCGATGCGTCTGAGTCGTACGTAAAAATCGGCAAACGACTCACCCTCCAGCTGCTTACAACTGAGAAGTTCTCTCCTACGGAGAGCTTCGTTGCGGAGGCCCTTGATATGCGTCTGTAAAGCATCCAAGACGTCCTTCACACTCTTGTCTGTGTCGTGGGGAATTTGCAGGGTGTGCTCCAGGATACGTTGCGTCTCTAGGGTGAGACACATCCTCATCTGGATCAGCTGTTTCTCCCTAGGCAACCTTGATAAATCGACCATCATCGAATAATCGTCCCACCTCCGACGCCATTCACGGAATACCTGGAACGAGGCATGAGCTTGGAGTGGCGGTGGACTCTGGGCGAGTGCTTTCTGTGGAGGGGGCAAAGAAGTTGAAGAGGACCCTGCAGGTGCACCTGTGGACGAAGAGGCAGGTGTAATAGCTGTTTGAAGGTTAACAGGTGCCAACAACTCGATAATGGCACTGAATCTGGCATTTTCTTGTTGACGTCTGTGATTCTCTTCACGTCTTCGTTCATCGTCTTCCTGTCGCCTCCTGATGTCGTCTTGTCGTCGGTTTTCTTCCAAAAACTGAATTAAATGAAGGAAGTCGACACCTGTGGCAGATTGCGGACGTGTGTAGTAGGGGCTAAGGGTGGGTGGGGCCGCTTGATCCACTTTCCGATCCACTTGGAGTCCACTTACTGCACCGACATCCGTCTGAAGTTGGGCTTGTTGGGTATCTGAAGAAAACCCAATAAATTCCTGATCTTCCATATGGCCTGGTTTATTTCTCTCACAATTACTGTAATTAATAAGTGAGCAGAAGAGCAATCGTCTTTAAATGGAAGATATCTGCGAGCGTCTGTGTGTGTGTGTGCGCGCGTTTGTTCGTCCGTGTACTCGGGGCGGGCTGGCTAGCGGGCTAGCTGGCTGGCTGGCTCACTCAGTGCCAGTTGAGACACGAACGGGGGTGGATGTCAAAACTTGAGCTCTCCCATAGGTCTTAAAAAGGCTCCCCTCTTTTGTAAAAAGTGCAGGAACACGGGGAAACACTTTAAAGACACTAAAGGGCACACACAACACTGAAAAAGCACTTCACAACACTGCACTGTAAATCCAGGAATATCGTGTTGAGGTACACGCCGAGATCCACTCAACAAGGGAAGTTGACAAGATGGCGGCTCCGAGAGAGATTCCGTGTCTACTCCAATTCTGAATAATGTGATGTCCCAGCTAAACACTGCGCCATGTGGGAGACTCAGGTGGTCCTTACACTCAGGGGTAAAGGAAACACGCTGATGTCAAGTCCGTAATTTCTATTTCTGGTACAAACACAAAAAGGAGTTGAGACAGGGGTAAACAGCGTCCTGTCTTGGAATCTCTCTGGGTATCTCTATCTGCGCATGCGCGTACAGCGCGCATGTGCCCAAAGCCTGAACTAACGCTTGGTGACAAAAGGGAGTATGATTATAAAGCATATAATACAGAGACCTGAATCAATAATGGTAAATAGTACACAGTTACATATCACAGCCATATTCGTCTCATATATCTACAGAAGGGTTGGTTTGTTTTTAAACTTGGCACCACTTTGTTGGAGTTGGTAACAAAAACCAACAGTATGACCATTTTTCTTGCAATGTGTGAATACTAAATGTTGCTTCTTTGTTGCTGAGTCCTTAGGAACTCATTGCTGAATTGACGCTACAGGTGTTACTGTCCTTGCTAGGGGAGTACGTGATGATTTAATAGCGATCTTGGCTGCATAATCCAAAATATCCTCATCGGGCTTATAATCATGTGTCTTTCCATGAATATATGCCGGGTCACGGATTGTTAGGATGAAACCAAGGAACTCCATTAATATTGCAAAACTGTCTAGATACATATTAATGTGCTCATCCACCCAGGGTGAACCACCAAAATTGGTTAAGATATCTTGGCAGACCTCGCCAGCAAGAGAAACACTTCTCATCGTGTCTTCTGCACGTATCGTCCGTGGCAGATGATCAACCGACCTAAACATCCAGTTCAGGTGACCCTGCTGTGCGCCTAATTCAAATAGACCAATTATAGTTTTCCTAAACTTCTCATAAGTGGGATGTGCAAGGCCACTCTCGTCCAAAAGTTTGCTTGCATATTTACCTTCTTTGATGTGACCGTGTACAAATGCCTTGCGTTCATCATCACCTGTTATTTGAATGTTTTTCATTACATTTTCACACGACCTTAAAAGTGTGGTTACACGATAGTCATCCTCTGCCGTAAACTCACGGATGCGATCACTGCGGGGTAATACAGTATAGTCTGCATTTATGCAGTCAATTGAACCCGTGGAGGTCCGCGTAAAACGAGAAACGCGAAAACGAAATAACAGAACATATGGGATTAATTGACATAGAGACTGGGCCGACCCCCAAACTACATTTTTTCAGACAAAATACGTATATTGTAGTAAAAATAACATCTTAATTTTATGATGGTATGCACACACAATTAATATTTAAGAGAAATACAGTCGCCGGTTAATGTCCATTCAAATAATGGACTCAACTCCTCCCCCCCCCCCTTTCCCACGCTCGCTGGCTCCTCCCTCTCTGAGAAATGTTTGGGGAAAAACAGTATGCTTACAATTTTAGTAATAAATAATACTTCAGACTAAAGTTAGGATAATATAATTGACATTGCTGGATTCCTTGCAAGACAAGGAATATTTTGAATATAAACGTCATATAATTTGCACAAAAGATAAAATTTTTGCTCTTTCTAATAAATTTCTTAAATTAGATCTAAAATTTGTATGTCTAATGCAAATTTTATGATGTTTATATTTAAAATAATCACAATCTTTTAAGAATTCCAGCATTGAAAATTATATATTTTATGAGCTAACAAAAAATCTCTTCAGTAAATAAACAAATTATACTTCACCCACGTAAATGATGAAATTTACTGCGTAATTAACACATTTCATTCTGGCAAGGTGCCGCGTAAATGACCAAACGCGTACACAAAACCGCATAAATCCAGACTATACTATACTTGAACAATGTTAGGTTGGTTAGATGACAAGCTGATGTTAGATGTAGCCATGGTTAGTGAGTTGCTAGACAACTTAGATCTAACTGAAAGATGCATGGATGCAAGAGGGAAAGTAATCTCTGACACACTGTGAAATTCTGAAGACTGAGAGGTATCCTGGCCATAATCAGGTGTTATATTGTATGTATTACCTGACCTTAGAGTTCCACGACATAAATTGTCATGCAATTGATCACTTAAGTGTTCACTACTCTCAACAGAAATGTCTCGCAGTAAGGGCGCTTGCGTTTCTTGCGAATCTATTAATTCTGTGTTCAGTATTGACACTTGTACCATTAGCTAGTACAGTGTCAGACTTGAGTGCGTTGTCAGATTTATCTGAATCGTTATCATAAATCTCCTTTAAATTGGTAATATCTGAACTCATTAAATTAAAAAAATCATCCATCAGTGTTAAATAGAGATGTTTAGTCAGTCTACACAAAAAACTTGCCTAACCATTTACAGTAAATGTTTGAAAATTATCATAATAGTACAGGTAATTGGCAAGAAAAAATGATTAATATATATTACTGGTTTTGAGAACTTCAATATATATATATATAAATATATACACAATATATATATATATATATATATATATATATATATATATATATATATATATATATATATATATATATATATATATATATATATATATATATATATATATATATATATATATATATATATCTACATGTATATACAGTATTACCCCGCTTTACACGGTTTCACTTTCCGCGATTTCTCATTTACGCTGTGCCTTGCCAGAACCGGACTTTCACTTTCCGCCGTGCATCTACTCATATACGCGTGAAGTATAATTATTATTTTTTATTTAGCTCATAAAATTCATACAAATTACCCGGCCAGAATAAAATTTACATTGCTGGAATTCTTACAATATGATGATCATTTTGAATATAAACATCATGGATTTTGCATTAGACATACAAATATCAGATCTAATGTAATAATTTGGTTTACACAAAGCAAGTATTTTATCTTTTGTGCAAAATATATGAGGTTTACATTCAAAATATTCCCTGACCTGCAAGGAATCCAGAAATGTCAATTATATTATCCTAACTTTAGTCTGAGGTATTATTTATTACTAAACGTTAATGTTACGAGTTGGGGATTTAGAATATAGTTAAAAGTCTACCCAGATCCCAACAGGCAACAAAAAAAACAAAAACAAAGACAATCGGACTATAAAAGGGTAGACAAAGGATGCGAGTTTTTGTTGTGTATAATAACGTACCATAAATTCCTTCACAAAATATTCAGCTTCCTATAAGTTACCCTTAACCATACTTAACCTAAACATTAACAGTATATACATATTTATACAACATACAATAATTTGAAGCAAGTGGACGTGGGGGAGACAATATAAGATTACAAATACTTAAGTGCGGAGCTGAGATGGCTGACGAGCAAGGCTGAGTATTGTAGAAGACGGTAGGTAGTCACTGTGCCGTAGGTTTCCAGGATAGGTGATCCTGTGGTCACTTCCCAGAGTGTACTGCTCTCTCCTCGAACTGGAGCTGACAAAGAAGACTTTGAGGAGGTGACGCAACAACCAGGATATGGAGAAGGGAAACCCGGGAGTGGTAACTAAGACGAGTCATACTCGTGTTTTGTCCCTAGATGGCGTTGCTCGTGGTGCTGGGTAGGTAGATCAGGACAATAGATGGCGTGGTTCGTAGGGCTGGGTAGGTAGATCATGACAATTGGTGGCGGAGTTCGTAACACACCCCCCCTCCAAAGACCTCCGTAGCGCGGGCGCGAAGGAGGTGATCACCTGGTGCGTCTGGAGAGTAGCTGCTGCATTTCCACTGGAGCTCGGGATAAGGAGACCGCAATCAGGTTGTCCACCCCCTTTATGTGCCGGACTTGTAGATTATAGGGCTGGGTGAGGAGAGCCCAGCGAAGGATTCGCTGGTTGGAGGTCTTGTTGGTTTGGATGAACGTGAGTGGGTTATGGTCGGTGAAGACTAGGGTTGTTTGTGGGAAAGACTGGAGGTAACATTCAAACTTCTTTATTGCCAACACCAGAGCCAGGGCCTCCTTCTCTATGGTCGAGTAGTTGGTCTGATGTTTTTTCAACTTGGTGGAGTAGTATGCCACAGGGTGAAGGACATCAGTGGTTGGGTCGGGTTGTAGGAGCACAGCCCCCACTCCGACACCGCTAGCGTCGATTTGCAGATGGAAGGGCAAAGTGTAGTC
>NW_024746412.1:0-11260 GCF_018991925.1 Homarus americanus | reverse complement strand
AAGGAACGTTTGTAATGCGACTTATTATGTGAAATTGTAACTTGAAATTCTTTGTGAAAAAATATTTCCCTATAAAGTTTGGCAGTAAATGAAGTATTACATCAAGGTGTAACTTGTAGTTCCTTGTGGAGTAAATTACCTAAGTGGACGATACAGCTACTCCAGGGTGTAAGACCTAGAGTAGAAAGTCTTAAGACCTTACCTGAGGTTGAAAGACTCTTATAGTGGAACGTCTTAGGTATTGAAACTTTAATTCCAGTAAATAAAATATAATCTACCTAAACATTCCTTCACCTGGCGACAACTAATGATACAGGTGGTGTAATAGCTCTTTAAAATTCCTCCGTTTGATATAATAATGACCACACATGAACTTATATTGTGCAATATCTTGATAACACATTAGCTGCAACATTACACATAGTCCAGTGTATGTGTAGTGAGGGACATCTACCTAAATGAGTTACAGAATGTGGAGTTGAGGCAAAAAAATTTTGGGACATGTTTGAGATCATCAGTTGAGCCAAACGTTTATACTCAATATTGTTTTAATGGTATTTTAGAGCGACCGAAAAATGTAAACAAAATGGCCGGCTAGGCTCGGGGATCCACGAGTCCTCTTATAAAGGATCGACAATAAATGAAAACAAATCAGATTAATTTAAACACATTTCCAAGAGTATTAGATCCTGTAAGGAGAGAAAATTAATACTTGATATTTGTAGAAGCTTTTTTTTTTCGTCCGTTTTCGTCTTGGTTAAAACAATTGTGGTGGTGTTACCTGTTCCAAACGGTAGACATCAAGGAAATGGATCAAGACCTTAATACTCAAAGGTACACATGATGATTTGTTCCCAAGTCCGAGGATATACTTCACAAAACAGATTAACTTTAAGACACAATGATGGCGAACAAAATAACATCAACATTGCGTACAGCACATATCTTGCTTTGACTCTTAACTCTTGTAATTTTTCGTAATGTTAGTGAATGAAATTGAGATTCTGGGCATATTTTCCTGTTTTTCTTTCTAATCAAGTGTAAAGGAAGATGTACTGTTTATTGATGGATTTGGTGATGTCTTAATAGTGTATTAGTGTGTTAATATTACACAGGTTTAGTATAGTGGTGACGGTAATGTAGTGTAGTAAGATTTTAACACATGGAGGTGAATTTGTCTTTTATGTTGAGGATTTAAGAACATAAGAACATAAGAAAATAAGGAGTCTGCAATAGGCCGGTTGGCCTGTGCATGACAGCTCCTGTCTAGAGTTACTACTACTCTCTATCATCCATGAATCTATCTAGCCTCCTTTTGAAACTTTCCAGAGTTCCCGCACTTACTACAAAGTTGCTAAGCTTGTTCCACTCGTCCACCACCCTATTTGTGAACCAGTTTCTTCCTATGTCCCTCCTAAACCTAAACTTATCCAACTTGAATCCGTTGTTCCGAGTCCTATCCTGCTCGGATATTATAAGAACTTTATCTATATCCCCTTTATTGATTCCTTTCACCCACTTAAATACTTCTATCATATCTCCCCGCACTCTTCGTCTTTCTAGGGAATGCAAGTTAAGTTTCTGTAACCTATCCTGATATGGAAGGTTTCTAAGTCCCGGAATCATTTTTGTCATTCTTCACTGCGCCGACTCTAGTGAATTTATATCCATTCTATAATAGGGGCACCAGAACTGAACCACATAATCGAGGTGCGGCCTGATTTGTTAAAGGGAAGATCTGGTGGACGGGGATAATTGTCTGGTTGTGATGGACACGGCTCACCTAACCTAACCCAATCTAACCTAACCCAACCCAACCTAACCCAACCTAACCTAACCCAACCTAACCTAACCCCTATATATGTGTGAGATAAGGTTCTGATTCAAGAACAAGATGCACAAGTTCGAATCCAAATTGAGCTGTAGGGTTTGTTGACTAATTCGGGGCTTCACATTCATAAAACTCTCAAATGGGATACGACTAAACCCGAAGCCCCATCTTCCGTCGGTCGGTCGTTGGTGTCAGGTCAAAGTTCAGTTTATAGTTCACCTCCTGTGATATGTGTCATTTATCGAAACGAAACATGAGGTTAACGTGAAAACAAAACCTCGAAGCAACACGTATAAACAGGGTCGAGTTTTCATCGGATTTTACGTCATGAAATTTTCCATCTTGAGAGAGAGAGAGAGAGAGAGATTGATTGATTGATTCCGATGCTGAAATTAACACTAAAATTTTATACTGTAAATGAGATAAATGCAGGTAAGGTTGGCGTATGGAATTATTGAAGGACGATCACAGAAATGTTTTACCTGTTTCCTGTGATGTAAGTCCAAAATGGTGTTAATTGTCATGGGTTTATACGTCCAAAATGTTCTTCATATCGTAGGGTTTTACATCCAAATATACCATCCAAGTCCATATGTCCATTCATCCAGTTAGCTGTTTATCCATCCACCGATTCACCCACCTACCCATCTCTCATCCCATTCAGTCACCCATCTACCCATCTATCCTCCCATTCAGTCTCCCATCCATCCATCCATCCATCCATCCATCCTTCCATCCATCACACGAGGAATAGAATGACCCACTTATAATTTTTCTCTTTCCTGCTGCACTAAGGATCAACCACCCAGAGTGGTATGGCTACCCTGAGTAAGTACACTCTGTATTCCTCCTTTACTCTATTGTGGGTGTAAGTGGTGGGTAGTGTGTGTTTGTGGGTGTAGAACGTGGATAGTAGGTTTGTTTGTGGGTGTAGGGCGTGGATAGTAGGTTTGTTTGTGGGTGTAGGGCGTGGATAGTAGGTTTGTTTGTGGGTGTAGGGCATGGATAGTAGGTTTGTTTGTGGGCGTAGGGCGTGGATAGTAGGTTTGTTTGTGGGTGTGGGGCGTGGATAGTAGGTTTGTTTGTGGGCGTGGGGCGTGGATAGTAGGTTTGTTTGTGGGTGTGGGGCGTGGATAGTAGGTTTGTTTGTGGGTGTAGGGCGTGGATAATGCAAGTTGTTGTGGTGTATGAGGCGTGAATAGTAAGGTTTGTTTGTGGGTGTGGGGAGGCGTGGATAGTAGGTTTGTTTGTGGAGTGTGGGGCATGGATAGTGGGTTTGATTGTGGGTGCTGTAGGCATGGATAGTGGTTTGTTTTGTGGGTGTGGGGCTGATGGATAATGCAAAGTTTGTTTGTGGGTGTGGGGCGTGGATAGTAGGTTTGTTTGTGGGTGTGGGGCGTGGATAGTAGGTTTGTTTGTGGGTGTAGGGCGTGGATAGTAAGTTTGTTTGTGGGTGTAGGGCGTGGATAGTAGGTATGTTTGTGGGTGTAGGGCGTGGATAGTAGGTTTGTTTGTGGGTGTAGGGCGTGAATAGTAGGTTTGTTTGTGGGTGTGGGGCGTGGATAGTAGGTTTGTTTGTGGGTGTGGGGCATGGATAGTAGGTTTGATTGTGGGTGTAGGGCATGGATAGTAGGTTTGTTTGTGGGTGTAGGGCGTGGATAGTAAATTTGTTTGTGGGCGTAGGGCGTGGATAGTAGGTATGTTTGTGGGTGTAGGGAGTGGATAGTAGGTTTGTTTGTGGGTGTTTGGGAGTAGATAGTAGGTATGTTTGTGGGTGTAGATACATACATTGTTAAGAGGAATAAATCAAAATGGGAAGAAGATTAAGATAAATATACTGATGATTAATGGTACAGGTGAGTTAATAAAATTGATATAAATAGATAAATACAGTAGATAGATAGATAGATAGATGTATGATTTTGTATACCGCAAGAGTAACTAAATATTCCTGTACCTGTATTTTCTTTCAGTTACAAAATACACAGGATTATAAATATGAGTATGCACATTGCACATCAGGTGTTACAGTCAGTGGTAATATTTTGTAATACTCTTAAGTGATGATGTAACAGAGGAAATAGACGGATACTAACGGAGAGTTTTTGTAGATTTAGACAGACATTCAGACAGTAAAACTTCTTCCGACAATACAAATTTTGACGGTGGAATTTATACACGAGAGTGTATGGATAATTATGATGAGCTGAATTATGACATCTACGTCTGATAATCAGTTGTTTAGAATGGATTATTATTATTATTTTTGTTGAGTTATTTAACAGTTCGAGAAAAGGTTTATTATGGTACTATGTCCTATTATCACACAAAGTCAAAATTGAAGTAAAATAACCAATTATACTGTATTATTTTAGACAATACATAAGAACATAAGAACATAAGAATGAAGGAAACTGCAGAGGGCCTATTGGCCCATACTGGGCAGTCCTGTTTACACCCAACCCCTATTGCTCATATGAGCATCCAACCTATGTTTGAAGCAATTCAGCATATTCGAGTTAATGATGATATTTGGTAACTTGTTTCATTCATCCACTACTCTGTTTCCAAACCAGTGTTTACCTATTTCACGCCTAAATCTAAATTTGTCTAATTTGAAACCATTGTTACGAGTTCGCTCCTGGTTGGATAGTTTGAGTACCTTTGTAATGTCACCTTTGTTTAGCCCTGCCTTCCACTTATACACCTTTATCAGGTCGCCCCTCGCTCTACGTCTCTCAAGGGAGTGCAAATTAAGAAGCTTTAACCTGTCTCTATACTCAAGGTTCCTAATGCCCGGGATTAGTCTTGTCATTCTCCTCTGAATTCTCTCCAAGGATTCTATATCCATTCTGTAATATGGTGACCAGAACTGAACTGAGTAATCCAGGTGTGGTCTCACAAGAGCAAGATACAGTTTTAGGATGGCCTCGCTAGTCTTGTAACTAACACTCCTTTGTATGAACCCAAGTACTTTATTAGCCTTGTTACGAGCAAAAACACATTGTTTACTTGGCTTAAGGTTCCTACTTATCATTACTCCTAAATCTCTCTCGCAGTCGGATTTCTCTATAGCATCGTTGTTCATCTGGTATCTGGTTTCCCTGTTTACATCTCCTATACTGAGTACTTTACATTTGTAGACGTTGAATTTCATCTGCCATTTTTCAGACCATTGGAAAAATTTGTTTAGATCTTCCTGTAGTTTTGCCGAGTCCTCGTCAGATTTGATAACACGTCCTATTTTAGTGTCATCAGCAAATTTACTTATGTTGCTGTCAATGCCGATATCTATGTCGTTTATGTATATAATAAATAATAGTGGTCCAAGTACTGAGCCTTGGGAACTCCACTTGTGACGTTGCTCCAATGGGACTTAGTGCCGTTAATGCTCACTCGCTGTTTCCTGTCCTGTAACCACGCCCTAATCCATTTAAGGATGTCACCTTTGATGCCATGAGCTTCTACCTTTCTAATTAGTCTTTCGTGGGGGACTCTGTCGAAGGCATTGCTAAAGTCGAGATAAACCACATCATAATTGTGCCCCTCGTCCACCGATTCGAAAACTGATGAAAAGAATGTTAATAAATTAGTTAGGCAAGAACGTCCGCTTGTGAAGCCATGCTGGGAATCATTGATCAATCGGTGCTTCTCCAGGTGATTTCGAATAGAGTTTGAAATGATTGCTTCCAGTAATTTGCCTACTATTGATGTTAGACTGATTGGGCGGTAGTTAGAGGATAGTGATCTATCCCCCTTCTTGAAAATCGGTATTACATTCGCTATCCTCCAGGATTCTGGTACTACACCTGTTTTTAAGGACATGTTAAACAACTTTGCTAAGGGCCTACTAAGCTCTTCCTTACATTCCTTTAATACTTTGGCAAATATCTCATCGGGACCAGGTGACTTATTAGGCTGTAGTTTGTCTATTTGCTTACTAACATCGTTACTAGTCACTACTATCTCACTTAATTTGTTTTCTTCACTATCTCTGAATAGAGTCGGTGCCTCGGGTATTCCCTGGACATGCTGGATAATATACCATCTACTTAAGGAGGTGATGTAGGTAAGGTAGATTGATATTTTAACATTAATTTACTCAGTTTTTTCTTAGTATCGGATTTTTTTTTTTAGTTTTTTATTCTGACAATTTATAATGCAAGCAGCGTTCACATGTTGTCAACCGCCCCCAAGTGTACAAGAAGTTTGGACTGTAACTGTACTGTCAATAAGTGGCTGTAACTGCACCGTCAATAAGTGGCTGTAACTGTACCGTCAATAAATGGCTGTAACTGTACCGTCAATAAGTGGCTCTGTATTCTGAACACGGGGATCTCTAAAGTATAACCTACGAGTATAACTTTGGTGAAAGAACTGCTTCCCCGCATTATGTTGAGGAAGATTCGTATACAAACTTTTTGCCCTGACTTCGTAGTAAAAAAAATCTTAGGGAAAATATATTGAATTTATTTTAATGTTTATTTATTTATTGTTGTCGTTGGTTTTTTTACCGGGATGTGTGTTATATTCACGAAAATGGAGTCAAGACAAATGTTGGACACGTTGATGTGAAGTAACACAGTAAATGATGTTGTTTGTGTTGCTGTGTTATTTATTTATTGTGTTTCTTATTCTTTTCTGTTTATTTTGTTTTATTTAGTTTTATTGTAGTAATTGTTATTCTTTTTTTATTCTTACTTATTTTCATTTTACTGTTTATTCGTTTTCTTATTTTCATTTTATTGTTCAATAATTTTCCATTCATTCTTATTTATTTATCTCGTTGGTGTATTTTATTTATTTGCTATTCTCTTAGGTATTTCACATTTACATTAATTAATCTTCAAATCATTGGTTGCTATTTTTATCATACTAGTTTAATGTTCACCTCAGCAGTCAACTGGCTTATGTCTAAACAATGTCTACCACTGTTTTAGCCAGACTTAGTTATGAGACTTGTAATTCAGTATCCATTACGTACCGTTTATCAGTGTAATTTGTGGTAATGGACTGCTCAATGTAATTATATATATTGTCTTACTGAAAAAAATGCGGTGTAACCAAGATTAAGTTTTATAGAGTTTGTATTTAAGGATTATTCTCCTATATTTCTCTTAGATTCTGAATATATTTTTGTTGTATTATTTCAGTGTATTGTAATGTGTAGTTAGTTACACTATAGATATATAATAATTGCTTTAAGTTTGGTTGGGAGTGTGGAAGGTGTTGTGGTGTGTGATGTACAGGTGTGTACAGGTGGTGGTTACACCTGACTTCGAGGCAGGTGGGTATAGGTGCCAGATACACCTATGGTTACAACACAGGTGTATCCGGCAGCAGTAGTAAATAAGCAACAGGTCTATGGCTATGTCGCATGAACCTCCTGTGGGCAGATGGCCGTCCCCCATTCAATATGTAAACAACTCGACCTGAAATGTTGTTTATTGGACATTTTTCTCATTAGGGAGTCGAACCCTTGTTTTGAGTTGGTGTTCAACTACCGTGGCTGACGGCCATCACCTGTGATTCAACTGGTAGAATTAAGTGGAATAATAATAATAATAATAATAATAATAATAATAATAATAATAATAAACGGTTTTATTGAAGTATCAAGGTTTAGCGCTTGCACATGCAGTCATATTATCAGAATGGGTTTTGAATCATAAATACAAGCAATGTATGATACAATAAGAGGATAATTAGATAGAAAAGCTCAAACTATGGTATTTACAGGACAGTAAAGAAGTATTTACTGATAAATTTAATAACAGTGTTAGATAATTTTTACAATGGTTGGGACTGGGCTGTTCTTACACAACAGTCTAATTATGGGCTGGATGTAATAAAATGTACCGGCCAGACCAGTGGTAGTAGGAGCCGGTGTCGAGGATGGTGTAGAATCTTCTTAGCAAATTTGCAGATGTGGTCGTGGTGATGGTCAGTGAGAGTCGAAAGGGTCAGTGTGTTGAGCGCTTCTTGATATGTGGAGTAGGAAGGGGAGAGAATAATCTTGCATGCCCTTTTTTGCACTTTTACTAGGTGGGCATCTTATCAAATGAACCCCTGTCCTAATGGGCCCTAGTCCTAATGGACCCCAGTCCTATTGGGTCCCAGTTTTAATGGGCCCCAATTCTAATTGGTCACATTTCCAATGGTTCTCATTCCTAATGAGCCTCAGTCCAAAGATACCACAGGCCTAATGGTTCCAGTCTTAATAGACCTCAGTCTTAATGAGTCCCAATCCTGACGGCTCTCAATACTAATGGGCCTCAGTCCTAATAGTTTAAGGTTGGGACCCATTAAGACTGGCTTCTATTTACCTTACAAGCACTGTGTTCTACCGTGTCATCCCGTGTGTGTGTGATTTCTCGTGTCAGGTGGTATAATACGCAGGTGAGTGGCTGCCAGGTAGGGTGGGTGAGGGTGGGCACCTTGATGCAGGGGAAGGTGAGTTCCTGATGCTGATTCACGCCAGTGTCATGATGAGGTAATCTTATCACCTTATTAGTGTACGATGAGTGGGTGGGCGTGGTGTGGAGGGGTGGGGTGGGTGGTGCGGTGTGGTGGGGAGGCAAGTGTAGGGGTAGCTAAGGGCGTGAGCTAAAGGGCAGGAGGCAGAAGTGTATAGGAGGTGGAAGTGGTATATGCGCGCTAATCACTCTGACCTTACTGAACACAACCCATTATACAGCATAATTAGTGTTGCTTCCATCAGCCTCACACAGTCAAACACACTATTTACATTTTCTCTTCACATATATTTTATTTTATTCGTTTCAAGTGGGACTCGAATTTCAGCCTTGGAGTCGAAGAGGAATTTTTTTAGGAGAAGTTGAAAAGAAATCGTGTTTAGTTGAAGACGAATGTGTTCTTATATAAAAGTGAAGGAATTAACCAGACGTGTTTGATTGTTTGGGAGTCTCTATCTCACACACTCGAGTCCAAGATGTCCCCCTTGAGGACGGTGTTCGTGTAGCGTCGTCAAACTCGCTCTTGGTTTTTATTCAGCAGGAAGAGCTACACCCGCCACCTGGTGTTGGCCGTGTCTGGTGACCATCATATTAACAAGGCCGCTCTCTCGTGCCTTGTCCACACGCCAACCCCCACCTCCATATTGTACCGTTTTGTCCTTTATTAACGGTGGTGTTACTACAGGCAGCGTGGTGTGGGGGGAGGGCCGCTGCTTCACATTGTTCAGTCTTTGACGTGTAACACAAAACGTGAGATGTTGTGGTCCTTCACTACCTCACAACACACACACATCTCCTAGTTACCACATGCTGTTGTTATTAAAACTCCACCAATGAGTACGCGTCGCTGTCTCGTCCTTTGCTCCGCCGACCATTACAGTGTGTAGCTGTAGGACTCGCCGCCGTGTTTGTTTCATGAAATGGCCAATAAACCCCGGAAATATAATATACCCAACCTGATCAAATATGACACGCTAGGCTTTGGTAAGAAGCGAAAGAGATATATTGATTTTTCTACCCGTGTGTTAAATATTTTTGTGGGGAGGGGGAGGTATTTTTCTGTCGGTTTCCACTCTAGCTTTCCACCAATGTAGTTTCACCCTTCTAGATTTCTATACCCTTTGATCCACCTTACCTAAGAGTGGTATGAGATAAATAGAATTGGTGGAGTGGAATGTCTGTATAATTGATGTCAGGATCCAACTCTGCCCTGGACGACACAGGATTGATCGTCACTGGTGTTGTAAGACTGTACAGAAAACCGCCTCTTGTGTTGTTCCCACGTATCAAAGAGCGATGAAGGTAAACTGAACAAGCACGCTGGGCAATGCTCATTGTTGTAGTGGAATACACACGAAACCCAGTCAGTTGAGGGTGTAAATCTTCGCCTGCCTCTGGAATGCACTACACACGCTATGCCAAACTGAGATATACTCGGCATGTCAACACTGAGACACACATGCTATGCTAACAAACATATACTCACATAAACTATGCCAATATTAAGACACATACACTATGCGAAACACCGGCTGTGCCTAAACTAATGATTCCCCGCTCTACATGAACGCTGAGATAACAAGTTGACTTTTTTTATCGAGGAGGAGCCAAAGTCTTTCACGATAGTCACCGTCTTAGCTAAACTTGTTAACATGGTTAGCAACTTCTGGAAACATCACGCTTAACCGAGTTATCAAGTTGTGAATAAGCTGACTCACAAAGGAGAAGTATTCCTCGACGAATTAATCTTACCAGCTTACAAGCTCTTTATTAATTAATGACAAGCGTTACACCTGTCCGCCATTCTAGGCCACGCCTCTCACCCCCCCCCTCCCCTTAAGTCAATAGCCTTCAAAAGCAGTGAAAGACGAAATTGGTTCTTATAATCATGACTGCTTTCTCGGGACATTGTGTATACAACACACTCTAAACTAAGCCTAGGTACCTTCTTAACCCCTCATAATCCGCCGATGGAAAGTCTGGGACCCTGACCATATTTTCATTATTTTTCCTTTCCAAATTTAGGGTAAACCTGATTTATCTGTGATCACTGTTCCCAAGTTCTTCCCCTATTGTGATATCTCTGATAATATTTTCTTTATTTGTTCATACTAGGTCTAATATATTGTCACCTCTAGTAGGTTCTGTAATTAGTTGATTCAAAAAATTATCCTGTACTGCGTCTAGGAAGTCTTCAGATTCATAGTCACCTACAATGTTGTCCCAGTCAATATTTCTGAAGTTGAAATCCCCCATAATGCATAGGTTGTTGTATATTGCTGCCCTACTCATTTCCTGCCATATGGGCTGAGTTGCTTTTTTCCCAAGACTTGGGGGCCGGTAAATCACTCCCATAATTAGTTTTCGCTTCTTTCTGCCATTTCTACCCATACAGACTCAGTTCCTATTTCACCCTTTATTGTATTATTAATGCACCATTTTAATGTATCTCTGACGAAGAGTGCAACTCCTCCCCCCTTCCTACCTTCCCTGTCCTTGTGAAAAAGGTTGTACCCTTCTTTCTGTTACTCAGATAAAAAGTTCTTGCTCGCCAGATTCATCCAGGTTTAGGTGGCTACTATGACGTCTACATTCTCAGTACATACAACCGCTCTCAGCAAGTCTATTTTATTTCTAATGCTCCTACTGTTTGTATAGTACACATTTAAACCTACCCTTCCCTGGTCCTGTTTTACCCCTTGTTCTGAGTAACCAATTATACTCCCATCTATCTACTGGCGAAACTTCCCCTTCAGAGTGACAATTTCACGCTCCAGACAAGTGTACCCCGTCACGACTGTACAGGTAGTCGTTGCCGTAGAATCGTCGCCAGTTATCAATGAACGCCCAACCATTGCTTACACAATGTTTTTTTTATTCCAGTCGGCAATTTATAGCAATTGCCTTGGACAGCCTTTCACAGCCAACTCCTCTTCTAGACGAGACACCACAT
>NW_024746411.1:0-8638 GCF_018991925.1 Homarus americanus | reverse complement strand
GGTAGTCGTAGTGGAGGCGGTCTTAGTGGGGGCGGTCATAGCTGGGGTGGTCGTAGTGAAGGTGGTCGTACTGGGATTAGTCGTAGTGAGGGATGATCGTAGTGTAGAGGTAGTCATAGTGATGATGGTCGTAGTGGATGTGGTCGTAGTGGGTATTTATAATAAGAGGTATTTCGCTTCCAGCCGTTTTCTGTGGGTATTACTGAGAAGCGACGCGTAATTTGGCCAGGCCCTGGTGACACTATGAGGCCCCGTGTGGCTGTGTGTTGGTAGGTGAGGCGGCATGATTAACGACCCACGTGAGCTAGAAGCCTTGAATATGCGTTAACAATTTCCCCACCAAACAACTATATACAACTTAGTCTATTGAGTCCTGAATCTCTTGTATGGTGAGTGTTTCTGTACAGCTGGTGAGTGTCTCTTTATACAGATGGTGAGTGTCTCCTTGCACAGCTGGTGAGTGTCTCCTTGTACAGCTGGTGAGTGTTTCTGTACAGCTGGTGAGTGTCTCTTTGTACAGATGTAGAGGCCCTGAAGCTGGTGAGTGTCTCCAGGTTGTGCTGGTGAGGTTTGCACAGCTGGAGGCCCCCAGATGGTGAGTGTTCCCTTGCACAGCTGGTGAGTGCCCTCCCTTGTACAGCCAGAGTGTTTCCCAAAGAAGCTGGGTGAGCGTCTCTTGTACAGATGGTGAGTACCCCTTGCACAGCTGCTGGTGAGCAGTTCTTGCAGGAAGAAACACAGTGGGGGAAAGCTTCTGCACAGCTGGAGCAAGTCTCAGCAAGAAGCAGAGTGTTCTCAGTACAGCCAGAGTGTCTCTTGTAAATAGCTGGTGAGTGTCTCCTTGTACAGATGATGAGTGTCTCCTTGTACAGCTGGTGAGTGTCTCCTTGTACAGCTGGTGAGTGTCTCCTTGTACAGCTGGTGAGTGTCCCCTTGTACAGCTGGTGAGTGTCTCCTTGTACAGTGTGTAACTCACCGTGAGGAGACAGCAACGGATGGGTCACTCAAACTCAATAAAATAGATAAATGAAAAACTCGCTCTGTGTATAAATCTTTATCAATTTTGGCATGTCGATTAACGTGGGGATTGGATTCAAGTCCCATCGACCACTAACTACATGTGTGAGCTTCAACTAGGTGATTATCGTGTAGCTGCCACATGCCAGATGTCAACAATTGGACCACCTTAGCTATGTTGACAACGCTGTATAACTGATATACACTTGTCATTGTTTATTGTGATCAACGGTGGAAGTGCTGGGAGCCTTTGTTAGTGTAGCTGACCACTTATAATAATAATAATTATAATAATAGTAACTCAGAATTGGATCTCCGACTACTATTCACAAGACAGTTCAGACAGGGTTTAGAGTCTACAAATAATCTCTACGTGAGACAGTACATAATCCCTGTCAACACACTTAATGTAGTACCTTTATCCCTTGATGAATTATTTTATTGATATATAGTAAGCAGTTAATTTGTAGAAAATATGTATTCAATATTGCGCCTTTGTGCCGCTTGTACCGTTGCTTTAAATACACAAGGCGGCATTCCATTTCCTATCGTATTTATTAAAGGTCTAGTTTGACCTAATCTGAATCACAAGAACAACGAGCAAAAAATAACATCAGAATTACTACATTTGACTTTAACACTTTCGCGATGCGTTCACTTACAAATTATTACGAGATGTACTTATGGTAAATAATCATTTGGCGTCAATAACATCTTCTACCTGGTGTTAAGTGAACGTGTTATAAGTAAGGTAGTCTCAGTTTTGGTTTTATTTTATTCTTGTGTTTTAGTTTAAAATTAATCAGTTAATTGCATTATTTCCTCTTCACTAGCGAGGAATATTATCGTACGAACTTATCATTATGTTTGTGTATCTACTGTAGGTGTGTGAGAGAGAGAGAGAGAGAGAGAGAGAGAGAGAGAGAGAGAGAGAGAGAGAGAGAGAGAGAGAGAGAGAGAGAGAGAGAGAGAGAGAGAGAGTTGCAACATATTAATGGATGGTGTTTCTTAATAATTACTACTGAGATGAACGATGTCGCACGTCAGTCATCCTCTGTCTTTATGCTCAGTTCATTCATTGTTTTTCCGTCAGTGTTGTGTGGACTGTTGTGTGTTACTTCACTGTGTTTGTGTTTCACTGTGTTGTTAAATACGTTTTTTTTCATTTTTGTATAAATGTTTTGTTTCATATTACTATTACGTAACTATTTTTATGGGTTTTATGAAATGATTACGGTACGTATCTTTCCTTACGATAAAAATACTTAGGAGCTTAGGATATTATTAGTTGGTGGTGGAATAATTCAGCCCTCTTATTTATTGTAACACACACACACACACACACACACACACACTCGTATAATACATAAGTACGTATATTTGGGGGCTTTTGGGAATTATGTTCATTTCTGACACAAGTTCACCAAAATTGAATTCATAAATGAAAGGTTTATCGTGTATCACCTTTAAAAGTCCATTAGTAAGTAGATATTGCGGATATTTCACACGTAACCAAAACCTACTGTCGCATAAAGCGCAGTTTAATTCGGACATTATTAACATGAGAGGGAGAGAGAGAGAGAGAGAGAGAGAGAGAGAGAGAGAGAGAGAGAGAGAGAGAGAGAGAGAGAGAGAGACTTTGTTAAGGGAATGTGTGTGTGTGTGTGTGTGTGTGTGTGTGTGAGAGACAGCTTTGTGTTGCGTCATCACCACCAACTAGTAACTCTGGCCTTGTGTCGGCGGCATCTTGGACATATTATTATTCCTGTTATTCTTCTTAAAGATTTTCAGTAGACGATTTATTTCATCTACCACCTCAATATATGTTACGGATCCTTTATAAGACGTTTGCAGACGATATATATTTTTGGGGGGAGATCAATATAGTTTTTCCATTATACGTAGAAAAAGAACTTGGCTTGTTAACTGGGTCAGTGTAGTAAAAAAAGTGCACGTATTCAACACTTTCTACCTGTCGTCATTTGCGCCTGGCATTACCGTGTGTCGACCGAAACCCGACTCCTGAGATGTCTAACCTGTCTGGTGTCTTATAGTATCGTGTTGTATGAAATAATTATTCTGTTATGTACAGCATCTAGGGGACGGAAATCAGACAGCAACAGAGAGAATTGGGGCAGGTGGTGGCGGTGTATATATTAGACTCTTCTCGTAGGACAATACAAGACGCACATAGGTGCAACTTAAACTTATAGTGTGTGTGTGTGTGTGTGTGTGTGTGTGTGTGTGTGTGTGTGTGTGTGTGTGTGCGTGTGCGTGTGTGTGTGTGTGTTTTGTACATGCTAAGTTACACATACCAGCAGACTCGGTGTGGAGGTACAGCATCATCTCTGTAAATACTTGGCTCGCTGTACTGACTCTCTCCTCCCACAAACACACTCACAGTCTCTCGCCACAGGCACACTCCCTATCTCTCACCACAAACATCTACAACAAACACTCTCTCTCACCACAAACATCTACAACAAACACTCTCTCTCACCACAAACATCTACAACAAACACTCTCTCTCAACACAAACACGTACCTAAACATCTACCATGAAGTCTCTCACTCTAAACATCTGGATACAAGATAAGGAATTAAGATCTCTCCTACAGAAATTGGTAATCATTAGTAGTTAACATAATCCTCTGATCTGCTCAATGTCGACGAGTGAGTGAGTGTGTAATATCCAACAGTAGATATTCAGAGATATATGTTATTATTAAGTAATTCTTGTTATGAAATTTACAGTGTCTAATGGTACTGTTAAGTCTAGTCACGTTGTTTCTCGTATTGGCCGAGAAATCACGATATTTATGTTGTTTCTCTCTCGAAGTAAGGTTAGGTTACGTTAGGTTACGTTAGGTTTCACGAGAATCATTCAATTCTAGGTCATCATGAGAGACAACGTGACGAGATTTGGTCGTACGATTAGCCTCGGCCCAAAGACTTTAATTAAAACAGTATTTTTTTTAACGGGTGAAGTTATGGAACTCAGAATTCTATATCACATTATTTTTTTGGGGAGAGGATGAAAGAAGTTAAACTAAAATGTTAGTTTTCCTTTGTAATCAGATGCCTGTTTCTCGGCTGCCTGTAGGTGGTGTAGCGAGGGTGAGGCATGCGAGAGGCAGGAGCTGTGGCTGTTTCCTCTCTTACGTGTTCTTTATTGCCCGTATGATGCCACTTACTGCA
This sequence comes from Homarus americanus, assembly GCF_018991925.1. NCBI lineage: Eukaryota > Metazoa > Arthropoda > Malacostraca > Decapoda > Nephropidae > Homarus > Homarus americanus. Next base: position 4,423 of record NW_024746411.1, on the reverse strand, counting down.
CCGTGTACACTCTTACCACCAGGTGATGAGGATACATATACAATCTGCTTTTTCCTTTTTTGTGGGGGGGGGGGGAATTACGTAACTATTTGGGATGTGTGTGTGTGTGTGTGTGTGTTACATTGACGGAAATAGAAGCTGCCTTGAGTAGTCTGGCCACGATATTTTGGTGCCTTATAATCTGCCCTTGTAATACTGTGAGGTGTCAACATATTTTTTACCCTACGGAGAAGCCAAAAGGTGCAGTGGCCGAGTGGATACAACCTTCGCCTCGTGTCCTACAATTTGCTGGTTCGCGTCCGGGGCACCCCCAGTCGACACAGCTGCGGTTGGAGAAGTGAAAGTATTGTTGTTGAGTTCAGTGGCGGTCATAATGTGTCCTTGTGTCCGGAGGGTTTAGTGCTAAACCCGCTCTGGTTTTACCGGGTCTGGTCACCAGGAACAATGAGACGCACTTAAACACAGAAGACAACAGGCAGATATTTTTCATTTTGAACAGTTTTTTAATGTGATCATAATGTTTGTTTGACTTATATACTGTATGTGTGTTGTATCTACTTGCTTCTGGATGTTTTTATTGGTGACGATGACAATAGTGAATCGCAATATTTTGTGTTGTAAAAAATTAAATTAGTCGTTTGTGGAGTAAAGTGGTTGTAGTGTGTGCCGCTCCTGATCTGACTGATGGTTCAACACACTGAGTAACCAAGTCACTGTCACCATTTTTATGTGTACATCACCAGTCTTATAATCGTCATTAACGGTCATCAAGACTCGCCATTACCATCATCATCAGAATCACCTCCATCACCTGTCACAACATCATCATCATCATCATCATCATCATCATCATCATCATCACCATCATCATCATCATCATCATCATCATCATCATCACCATCATTACCTCATGTCATCATACGAACAAGAACATAAGAATGGAGGAAACTGCAGCGGGCCTATTGGCCCAAACTGGGCAGTCACGGTTACACCCAAACCCTATCGCTCATATATCCGTCCTTCTTAATTTTATCATCATTATCATCATCATCTTCATCATAATTATCATCATGAGGGACCTCGTCACCTCCACCACAGCTCCACGGCCCCGGACAATATCTGCAGGTAATTGTCACTGGAGGCAATATCCCTCGCCCACCTGAGGCCACAGGCGGTTCCTCATACCAATACATATTGTTGCTCGCTCCCCCATGTCCCGTGTGTTACCAGGCTGATGGTGAGCTATTTTGGTGTTCACACATGTGTTACTCGCTATTCTTAGCTCATGTGATACTTCGATGGTAACAAAACATTCCAGTGTTCACACATGTTTTCGCTGTCTTTCTCCTATGTGTTGTTAAGATGGTGGCAAAATATTTCAACGATCCCATGTGCTACAGTTGTTCCTTGTAGTTGCCACATGTGTGCTGGACTCTCATGTGCTACCTTGTTGACACGTTTGTTTAAATGTGAGCATATTCCCTGAAGGAACATTTTTGTGGTGGTGTTGTGGTCGTGGTAGTGTTTTTTTATTGTTGCTGTGGTAGTGGTGGTGTTATGGGATTGATGGTTTTGTGGTGGAAGTGTTTTGGTGGTGGTGATGGTGTTGTGGAGATAATGTTGATGGTGTTTATATGGTGTTGTGGTGTTTTTGTTGAGGTAAAATTGGTGGTGATGTATTGTGGTAGTGTTAAGGAGTTGTGCTTTTTGTTTACTGGTGGTGGTGGTGGTGGTGTTATGGTGGTGTCATAGTGGTAGTGTTATAGTGGTGGTTTTATTGTGTTTGTGTTTTTGTGGTGGTGTTATATTTGTGGTGTTATTGTGGTGGTGGTGTTATAGTTGTTGTGTTTTAATGGTGATACGTATTATCGTATTGGTGTTAAAATGGTGGTGTTATTGTATTAGTGTTATAGTGGTGGTGTTGTGTTGGTGTTATAGTGGTGTTCTTATGGTGGTGTCATAGTGGTAGTGTTATAGTGGTGGTGTTATCGTGGTGGTGTTATAGTGGTGGAGTTATTGTGATGATGTTATTATGGTATTGTTACAGTGGTGTTATTGTAGTGATGTTATTGTGATGGTGTTATCGTGGTGGTGTTATTATGGTGGTGTTATTGTGGTGGTGGAGTTATAGTGGTGGAGTTATTGTGGCGGTGTTTGAGTTTTGGTGTTATAGTGGTGGTGGTATAGTTGTGGTGTTCTAATGATGTTATAATGATGGTGTTATCATGGTGGTGGTGTTATTGCAGGTGCTTCAGTTGTCACGAGTAATACTCTCCTTGTGCTAAATGTTTTTCTAGTGTTGGATTGAAGTGTTTGTCATGAAGTGCTGCCAAGTATAAAGACCATAACTGTTCATTAATGTTCTTGACCCACAACACTGACGCACACAAACACTTATCTTTCATTCTTAACCTTTATTATTGTCTATAAACAAACGCAGTGGATAGATACAGAATTTCATCCTGGATGCTTCAAAGGCTGAGATCATCATTATGTTTACAAGTTGACAAAATTCTCTGAAATCAAATGACGTTTCTTCCTCTTTTATCTTTGTAATAAAGGGATGATATCATGTTTGTAAAGGTAAGGTATTTTTGTAGTTAAGCTTTATATAATTATACTGTTGTTGGAATCCTGTATCGATTAAGCTATCAATATTATGTCTCTCCTGTGTTGAGGATATGTGTGCACTATATATGTTGTACATTATAATGCGTGTTGTTTAATGTATAAAGCTTCATACTTGTTTATGTTTTATTGTGTGTTTGAAATGCCTAACAAATGTTTCCTTACACGTTCCTCTTGTCTCTTTCCAGGTAAGTGCGAGAGTTACCTCCTTGTTGCCGCGACCTGCTAATACCTGCGTACTGACCTCCCACCTCGTCGCCCAGAGTGAAGCGGCGGCAGTCAAGGGTTTGTATGAAGGCAAGACTGTGGTGAAAATGTTTTTGTTTGTTTTTTAACGCTACAGGTTTATATTTTATCTTCTACAAAAAAATATTTTATAAGCGTCGTGAATACGTATTCTACAGGTGCCATGAACCATTCTGTACTGAAGCGAACTATTTTCTTTTTTTCGAAAACCATTTTTCTTTATTAAATTTGTTTTTCTTTTTACACGAACCGCCCCAAAAAATCAATAAATATTTCTGACAATTGAGAAGTTTAACAAAATAAAGTAACAAACACAAAGTAAAAAAATCTAACCTTGTCATATAACCTTATATAACGCAGTGAACTTCCGTATAAAAGTTTGGCTTACGTTTGGTTAATTTCAGCATGATTTTATCTCGGTCAAAGTTATTGGTTTTAAAATTGTGTGTGGATTTTGCCTCGGCCTCAAAAGTCGGGAACGTTGAGTCCTTAACAAAGTCTTAACCTCTTGATGGTGATGTCTTCCCCGTGAGTACAGTGAATTAGTCCAACGAGTAAGGTATTTTAACATCTGGAGTAAGATAGAGGATTTAAGCCCTTAAGTACGATGGTTTAATACCTGCAGAATACCTTTACTTATTCCTTCGCATAAGCTGATGACATTGTACTCACGGTAAGTCATCGTACTTAAGGGGAAAATGAGCTGTGAGATTTAACTTAATAATACATGGTTTATATCCTATATCTTGTTATGTATTACTTATAGCCTTGAGATGTTACATGGAGTGAGTCATGTTTCATAATTTTACTACATGTTGAAAATGTGGAAGTGGGTATCTATTTACAGCTGGAACAGGAGGCGAGTTCGGTTTACCTTTGACCACCTGGCTCCTCTACATTATTTTTTTTATTTTTTTTACATGCATTATCACAACAGGGCAAAGGTCAGAGGATGATCCACATCAAGGCCTGGTGGGTGAAAATATATTGATATAATAATAATAATAATAATAATAGTAATAATAATAATAATAATAATAGTAATAATAATAGTAAGATTAATAAAACAATATAAATTATAATAATATTAATAATAAATAAATACAAAATTAAAAAAATATCAATCGTGAGAAATAATATATGTTTGTTGTGTTGTCAAAGTAAGAGAAACAATTGAGACCCTGCAATTGTGTGTAAATGAGGCAGAAAGTCAGAGCAGCAACCTGGGACTTGGTCACAATTTTTGCTCTCGTCTTATAAAATGAATCATGTTAGATTTCTTCTGAACATTTTTGTAGTTGTGTATCTTAGTAAAATATTTATAGATGCACAGTTTCTGGGATGATGATGAGATTGGTTGATTGGTAAAATTTGTCAACCTTAAAGCTTACATTTTATGGTGTGGGAATTATGATTTGTAATCTACTAGTTATCATTTGCTAGCAAAAATAATTAGACGTGCATAATCACGTTCAGGCGCGCGCACACACACACACACACGCACACACACACACACACACATTAATTCACCTTGATAATAATAGTAATA
>NW_024746410.1:0-19174 GCF_018991925.1 Homarus americanus | reverse complement strand
TGTAGGTGGTAGGGTGGTGGTGGTGACGGGGTACACACTGGAGTTGGGCGTCACCCCCGTATAATTATGGAGGCGGCGTTGGTGATTGTGGTAGTGGTGGTGTTAGTAGTGAGGGAGGAGCAATGTTGGTGAGAAAGGGTGCTGGTTGTGATGGAGGGATGGTGGTGAAGAAGGGACGGTGGTGACGGTGAGGGAGGGATTTTGGTGATGGCATTGGGGATGATGGAGGGGTGGTGAGGGAGAGGAGGTGGTGTTGAGGGGCGGGGCGGTGGTGAGGGTCGGGGCGGTGCCAGGTTGAATCTACTCATATTAATCGCTGGAAGAGGAAGACAATGGGACGGATACGATGGGGTGTAGCCAATTAGTGGGGCAGTGGCCGGATGGGGCACAATAGACGTCGCGGTATTGCCCAGATTGAGGGGTTGGGGGAGGATAGTGGCTAGGTTATGGGAGGTGATGTGTCTGTAAGGAGGTGTTGGTGGTGGTGATGGGGGCAGTTACCGGGGGATGGGCCAGGGCAGAGGTTATGGTGGTCGGGGTGGTATACAGACTAGGTTTATGGGGTTTATGGGTACCGGCAGGTGTTGTGGGTTGTAAACAATGGGTAATGGTCGTCATGGGGGGGGGGGAGTCGTCGTGGTTATTATCTTCGACCGTTGAATAGATTTGGAAAAGAATGGGAGAGTAATAATGAAGGAAAGAGGAGATGGGGAGAAGGGAATGGGGAGTCACAGTGGAAGAGGGGGAGGAGGAGGACATGATGATGGGGAGAGAGGAAACGGGAGATGTGAAATAGTGATGATGGAACATATAAAAGATGGGGGAAGGATAATGGAGAAGAGAAGAAGAGGAGGAAGAGGTGAGGGAGGAAGAGGTGAGGGAGGAAGAGGAAGAGATGCTAGTAAGAGAGGAATTAAGTTGATTAATGATAAAAGGGGAAACGGTATTGGGAAAGTTGTAATAAGTAATGTTCATGGGAAGAGGGAGAATAGACGATAAATAATTTGAAAGGGAAGGAGGATAACTAGATATTTGCTTTATGTTCATAGCACGAGAGGTTCAGTATAGGTTCTGGTTGTTTTTGAACCTTTGTAATGTGATTAGAACCTCTTATATAGTTCTTCTGGAATGTCTTGCTTGATGAGGTTTATTCTCTCTCTCTCTCTCTCTCTGAAGATTAGTATTTACTTATTAATTTATATATTATGAATGAGTCACTGAATAACAGTAAAACACTAGATGTACTGTTTGTAAATCATGTATAGGCCTCCCCTAAACCATGACACACACACACATTGTTTACACACACACATTACTACACACACACACACACACACACACACACACTACACACACACACACACACACACTCACACACACACACACACACACACACACACACACACACACACACACACACTATACCTGTGTATACCGCTAATGTGTGGCAGGAATACAGAAGTGCAGGTAAACACGTACATTAGAACGCCTATGTTTAGTATATCGTTTAATTAGTCCCGGGCGTAACGAGAGTATAGAAGGCGAGCTGCGGTCTGGTAGTGGAGGGGGAAGTGGCGGCCAGGGGGAGGCAGCGCAGCGCCACTAACTTTGCCACTAGGGATTACTGGTGAAGGGATTAAGTAGGGGAGGGGGGGAGGTGTTGGTTGGGGGTGGTGATGGGGGGGTAGAGGGGGTTGTTGTAGTCTCTCTGGAGCCTATGTGGAGGTAGGAGGAGCCTAAACATGGATGGAGACAGTAGGTGGATGAGAGGAGCCTACAGACGTGGATGGAGAGAGTTAGTTGGAGGGTGTTAAGTGGTGGTGGTGGAGAGTGTTGAGTGGTGGAGTGTTGAGTGGTGGAGAGTGTTGAGTGGTGGAGAGTGTTGAGTGGTGGAGAGTGTTGAGTGGTGGAGAGTGTTGAGTGGTGGAGAGTGTTGAGTGGTGGAGACTGTTGAGTGGTGATGGAGTGGTGTTGAGGGTTAGTGGCCAGGTTTGAGGCAGGGACGGCAGGTAAGGAGGTAATTAAGCACATTAATTGACCGACACACCTGACATTACATAATTTAGCGATCGGAAACTTCAGCATTAAGTAGTTTCTAGCGAGGCCTTGAGGTGGACCTTTCGAGGATGACCATTATTGTGAGAAGTTAGGACTATGTTTGTCCGTCCGTCCATTCGTCGTCATTAAGCTCCATTATATTCGAGGGCGACCTACTAAAAACGACTATACAAATGACTGAGGACGACCCATCAGAAAACGACTACAAACGACACTGAGGACGACCCGGTGTATGACTGACAACCACAAGACGACCACCACAGGCCGCTGAGTGACGAGGAGATTCCGTGTACAGGGAAGATAAAGTCCTGAGACACGACGTGGGACCTTTGACACTGTATTGATCAACCTTCCCCTTCCTCTCCCCTCTTTCCTTCCTCTATTATCAACCCCTCTTTCTTTCCCCGCTTTTCTCTTTTCTGAACACCTTTTTCCTCTCCTGAACCCCTGTTTTCTCTCCCCTCACCCCTCCTCCTCACCCCTCCTCCTCACCCTTCCTTCTCACCCATCACCCCTTATCATCCATCACCCTTACCTCCTCCCTCTCATCCCTCACCTCCTTACCTCCTTCCTCTCACCCCAAACTTCCTAATCACTCCTCCTCTCTCACCCTTCTCCCCCTAAACCCCCCTCCTCTCTCACCTCACCCCCTCACCGCCCAGAAGTAATCGGCCCCCGTCAGTAGTTATAACGGGTGACGATGGACAATTAGTCAGGGAGGAACTTGCTTTTGTCTGAAGGTGCAGTGATGAATCGTCTGGGGGCCATGAAATATTGCGATCGGGCACTGCAGCCTGGAAGTGAGTCCGGTCGTACAGCTTACCGATATGAAAGCGAAAATGCTCGCGCTTGGCTGGCGCGTAACTGCCGTCCGCTGAAATAAACACTATCGGTATACGGCTGTCAGCAATCAAGGCCGGGCCGTTATAACTCGCGGTCGTGGTTGTTATAACTGGCGGTCGTGCGGTAATCTCGGCGGTCGTGGTTGTTATAATCATGGTCGTAGTTGTTAAGATCGGGCGGTCGTGGTTGTTATAATCATATCGGCATCATAGCCGGTTGCGATCATATACGGGTTAGCTGGCAATCATAGTCGTGGTTGTTATAATAATGGTCGTGGTTGTTATAATCATGGTCGTGGTTGTTATAATCATGGTCGTGGTTGTTATAATCATGGGTGTGGTTGTTATAATCATGGTCGTGGTTGTTATAATCATAGTCATGGTTGTTATAATCATCGTCGTGGGTGACGTAATCATTGTCGTGGTTGTTATAATCATGGTCGTGGTTGTTATAACCATGGTCGTGGTTGTTATAAGTATGGTCGTGGGTGACGTAATCATAGTCGTGGTTGTTATAATCATGGTCGCGGTTGTTATAATCATGGTCGTGGGTGTTATAATCATGGTCGTGGTTGTTATAATCATGGTCGTGGTTGTTATAATCATTTTCGTAGTTATGATCATAGTCGTGGTTGTTATAATCAAGATCGTGGTTGTTATAATCATGGTCGTGATTGTTATAATCATGGTCGTGTTTGTTATAATCATAGTCGTGGTTGTTAAAATCATGGTCGTGGTTGTTATAATCATAGTTGTGGTTGTTATAATCATGGTCGTGCTTGTTATAATCATGGTCGTGCTTATTATAATCATGGTCGTGGTTGTTATAATCATGGTCGTGGTTGTTATAATCATGGTCGTGGTTGTTATAATCATGGTCCTGGTTGTTATAATCATGGTCCTGGTTGTTATAATCTATGGTAGTGATACTTACAGTATCTAATATACTATAAGAAGGAATAGAATAAAGGTTAGATAATTAGTTGAAGAATTATTCGCCATAAGGAGAGGTTAAAATCATTAAAAAAATAATTATTATGAATCACCGATGAGCATTCCGAGATAAGTTATATTATGAAGAGAAGTGACCTTGATTCTGGTTAGATTAGTCTCCATCTGCATAAGTCATCACCTGTGTTAAGTCATCATAGTCATCATCTACGTTAGCCAGTTTTAGACCTATCTCACATGACTGACCAACCATCGATGTTCTTTCCACGCGAGGGTTTTAGTTTTCAATGCGTCTTATTATTTACGTTGGTGGATGTAAGACCTCCTACCCTCACTGACGCAGCTATGGTCAATTTGGTGTTATTCTTGTCTAGAAATGCCTTCTAATCTGTCTCAAGTCTTTCCATCCTGTCTATTGCCATCCCAACTGTCTGTTCGTCTGTGTGGTGTTTGAATGTAAGCCTGTCTGTGCTTTTTGTGTCGTCAAATCTGTCTGTCTTATCCGTTGTTGGCGTGTGTCTGCCTGTTTGTCTAATGTGAACCAGTCATCTATCATCACTACATATAACACCATCCATCATCACTACATATAACACCATCCATCATCACTACATATAACAACATCCATCATCACTAACATCATCTATCATCACTACATATAACACCATCCATCATCACCACATATAACACCATCCATCATCACACTACATATCATCACACAACATCCATCATCACTACGTTTAACATCATCTATCATCACACTACATCATCACCACATATAACACCATCCATCATCACTACATATAACACCATCCATCATCACTACATATAACACCACCCATCATCACTACATATACCCACATCACTACATATAACATCATCTATCATCACTACATATAACACCATCCATCATCACTACATATAACACCATCCATCATCACTACATATAACACCATCCATCTTCACTACAGATAGGTAAAGTAGTTTCTCAGATTCTCGTGCGGACACACACACAAACAGACATACTTCTTTGTTTTATATAGATAGACAGTGTAGTGGATGTAGTGGAGGATAGTGTAGTGGATGTAGCGTAAATTATAGTGTAGTGGATGATAGTGTAGATGATAGTGTAGTGGATGTAGTGTTGATGATAGTGTAGTGGATGTAGTGTAGATGATAGTGTAGTGGATGATATTGTAGTGGATGATAGTGTAGTGAATGTAGTGCAGATGATAGTGTAGTAGATGTAATGTAGATAGTAGTGCATTAGTTGTAGTGTAGGTGATAGTGTAGTGATTGTAGACAACAGTGTAGTGGATATAGTGAATTATTAAACGAGAAAAACCAATAATTCGCCCGTTTTTCATTATTTTTTAAGGCTCATTTCCTTACGGAACGTTTTAAACACCACACTTTACAAAACAGCCTCATTATGAAGAAAAATAATACAAGAGAAAATGAAGTTAGGCCATATATCAGGTCCTCATCTACGGCATCAACCGCCCACATATATTTTATTAAAAACAAGTTTATCCCGAACTGTGCGAGGAAAGTGACCCACACTAAAGTAATTTCTGTTAATGCCTCCCTTGTCCTCACTGAGGCGTCCTCGGCGACTGAGGCTTCCTCGGCGTCCTGGAAGACTGAGGTGTCCTCGGAGACTGAGGCGTCCTCGGCGTCCTGGAAGACTGAGGTGTCCTCGGAGACTGAGGCGTCCTCGGCGTCCTGGAAGACTGAGGTGTCCTCGGAGACTGAGGCGTCCTCGGCGTCCTGGAAGACTGAGGCGTCCTCAGAGACTGAGGCGTCTTCGGCGACTGAGGCTTCCTCGAAGACTGAGGCGTTCTCGGTCACAGAGGCCTCCTCGGTCCCGGAGGCCTCCTCAGTCCCGGAAGCCTCCTCGGTCACTGAGGCCTCCTCCTTCACGGAAGCCTCCTCCTTCCCGGAGGCCACCTCGGTCACTGATGCCTCCTCCTTTGCGTGATACATTATTCTGCCAAAGCCATAATATTGATAGAATTTAGGGAAATATACTTCCTCTCTTTGCAATAAGTCAGAGGCAAGGATCTTTTCTTTTGCCAGGGTCCGTCTTCCTCTCATAAATTTTACCTTTATATTAAGGTTTTCTTCGTGCGGAAATAATATTGAATTTTCGGAAACCAGCTCCTTATAGCGTTTCAGGTGGCTCACGAGGCGGTTATCTTTATCAGGAGTTTTGTCACCGACAAACTCAAGTTTTTTCGACCAAAACGGTGTTCGACAACCGGCCTTACCCAAAGTAATGTAAGTGGGAGGCTTACATTTCTTCTCTAAAAAGCACTCAATTTCCGTGAGAGTAATCTCGGTCACTGAGGCCTCCTCCTTCACGGAAGCCTCCTCGGTCACTGAGGCCTCCTCGGTCACTGAGGCCTCCTCGGTCACTGAGGCCTCCTCCTTCACGGAGGCCTCCTCCTTCACGGAGGCCTCCTCCTTCACGGAGGCCTCTTCGGTCCCGTAGGCCACCTCGGTCACTGAGGCCACCTCCATCACGGAGGCCTCCTCGGTCACTGAGGCCTCCTCGGTCACTGAGGCCTCCTCCTTCACGGAGGCCTCCTCGGTCACTGAGGCCTCCTCCTTCACGGAGGCCTCCTCGGTTCCGGAGGCGTCCTCGGTCACTGAGGCCTCCTCGGTCACTGAGGCCTCCTCCTTCACGGAGGCCTCCTCGGTCCCTGAGGCCTCCTCGGTCACTGAGGCCTCCTCCTTCACGGAGGTCTCCTCGGTGCCGGAGGCGTCCTCGGTCACTGAGGCTTCCTCGGTCACTGAGGCTTCCTCGGTCACTGAGGCCTCCTCCTTCACGGAGGCTTCCTCCTTTGCGTGATATAATAGTCTGCCAACGCCACAATATTGACGGAATGTCGGGAAAATTACTTCCTCTCCTTGCAATAAGTCAGAGGCAAGGATCTTTTCTTTTGCCAGGGTCCGTTTTCCTCTAATAAATTTTACCTTTATATTAAGGTTTTCTTCGTGCGGAAATAATATCGAATTTTCGGAAACCAGCTCCTTATAGCGTTTCAGGTGGTTCACGAGGCGGTTATCTTTATCAGGAGTTTTGTCACCGACAAACTCAAGTTTTTTCGACCAAAACGGTGTTCGACAACCGGCCTTACCCAAAGTAATGTAAGTGGGAGGCTTACATTTCTTATTTAGAACGCACTCGATTTCCGTGAGAGTAATCACTATATTTTGTTCAGTTTTGTTTTCCATTTCAGAGATCGATGGGCAAACTCTTTATAACTTACATACCTACATCAAACACCTACCACCGTCTCCAATTATTGTAGCAAAATTAAAGTGAGCTTAGATACAGTACAAACGTAACAAAACTGTAGTATTTGTGTGGTGTTATGTAATGTACATAGTGGTGATACAAAGTGTATGGTAATGATGTGTGTGTAGTGGTGATGCAATGCAATGCCATTGCAATGGTGAGGTGTGTATAGTGATATAATACAAGTATATATTGTGATGATAATGAACCGACATAGCATGTAGTGGTATAGTGTGTACCATAAATTTACAGTGCATTGAAGGCTAGTGCAGTTGATAGTGTAGTGGACGTAGTGTAGATGATAGTGTACTGGGTGTAGTGTAGATGATAGTGTAGTGGATGTAGCATAGTGGATGTAGTGCAAATGATAGTGTAGTGGACATAGTGTAGATGATAGTGTAGTGGGTGTAGTGTAGATGATAGTGTAGTGGATGTAGTGTAGATAATAGTGTACTGGATGTAGTGTAGATGATAGTGTAATGGATGACAGTATAGGATCTACACTATCATCCACTATCATCTACACTGTAGATGATAGTGTAGTGGATGTAGTGTACATGATAGTCTAGTGGATGATAGCTAAGTAGATGTAGTGTAGATGATAATGTAGTGGACGATAGTGTAGTAGATGTAGTGTAGATGATACTGCAGTGGATGATAGTGTAGTGGATGATAGGATAGAATCTACACTATCATGCTCTATCATATGCACTGTACATTATAGTGGAGTGAATGTAGTGTAGTTGATAGTGTAGTGGATGTAGTGTAGATAGTTTAGTGATGATAGCGCAGTAGATGTAGTGTAGATGATAGTGCACTGGATGATAGTGTTGTAGATGTAGTGTAGATGACAGTGTAGTGGGTGATAATGAAGTAGATGTAGTGTAGATGATAGTGTAGTGGTTGTAGAGTGGATGATAGTGTAGTGGATGATAGTGTAGTATATGTAGTTTAGATCATAGTGTAGTGGATGATAGTGTAGTAGATGTAGTGTAGATGATAGTGAAGTGGATGTAGTGTGGATGATAGTGTAGAGGATGATAGTGAAATAGATGTAGTGTAGATGATGTCGTAGTGGATGATAGTGTAGTGGATGTAGTGTAGATAGTTTAGTGATGATAGCGTAGTAGATGTAGTGTAGATGATAGTGCACTGGATGATAGTGTTGTAGATGTAGTGTAGATGATAGTGAAGTGGATGTAGTGTGGTGGATGATAGTGTAGTAGATGTAGTGTAGATGATAGTGTAGTGGATGTAGTGTAGATGATGGTGTAGTGGACGATAGTGAAATAGATGTAGTGTAGATGATGTTGTAGTGGATGATAGTATAGTGGATGATAGTGTAGAATCTACACTGTAGATGATAGTGTAGTAGATGTATTGTACATGATAGTGTAACGGATGATAGTGTAGATGATAGTGTAGTGGATGATAGTGTAGATGATAGTGTAGTGGATGATAGTGAAGTAGATGTAGTGTAGATGATAGTGTAGTGGATTTAGTGTGGATGATAGTGTAGTGGATGATAGTGAAGTAGATGTAGTGTAGATGATAGTGTAGTGGATGTAGTGTAGATGATAGTGTAGTGGATGTAGTGTGGATGATAGTGTAGAGGATGATAGTGTAGTAGATGTAGTGTAGATGATAGTGCAGTGGATGTAGTGTAGATGATAGTGTTGTGGATGTAGTGTGGATGATAGTGTAGAGGATGATAGTGTAGTAGATGTAGTGTAGATGATAGTGTAGTGGATGTAGTGTGGATGATAGTGTAGTGGATGATAGTGAAGTAGATGTAGTGTAGATGATAGTGTAGTGGATGTAGTGTGGATGATAGTGTAGTGGATGATAGTGAAGTACATGTAGTTTAGATCATAGTTTAGTGGATGGTAGTGTAGTAGATGTAGTGTAGATGATAGTGTAGTGGATGTAGTGTAGATGATAGTGTAGTGGATGTAGTGTGGATGATAGTGTGGTGGATGATAGTGTAGTAGATGTAGTGTAGATGATAGTGTAGTAGATGTAGTGTAGAAAATAGTGAGGTGGATGACAGCATAGTAGATGTAGTGTAGATGATAGTGTAGTGGATGATAGTGTAGATGATTGTGTAGTGGATTATTGTGTAGAATCTACACTATCATCCACTATCATCTAAACTGGAGATGATAGTGTAGTGGATGTAGTGTAGATGAGAGTGAAGTGGATGATAGTGTAGTGGATGATAGTGTAGTGGATGATAGCATTGTAGATGTAGTGTAGATGACAGTGTAGTGGATGATAGTGTAGTGGGTGATAGTGTAGTGGATGATAGTGTAGTGGATGATAGCATTGTAGATGTAGTGTAGATGACAGTGTAGTGGATGATAGTGTAGTGGATGATAGTGTAGTGGATGATAGTGTAGTGGATGATAGCATTGTAGATGTATTGTAGATTACAGTGTAGTGGATGATAGTGTAGCGGATGATAGTGTAGTGGATGATAGTGTAGTGGATGATAGCATTGTAGATGTAGTGTAGATGACAGTGTAGTGGATGATAGTGTAGTGGATGATAGTGTAGTGGATGTTAGTGTAGTAGATGTAGTGTGGATGATAGTGTAGTGGATGATAATGAAGTAGATGTAGTGTGGATGATAGTGCAGTGGATGAAAGTGTAGTAGATGTACTGTAGATGATAGTGTAGCGGATGATAGTGTAGTAGATGTAGTGTGGATGGTAGTGTAGTGGATGATAGTGTAGCAGATGATAGTGTAGTAGATGTAGTGTGGATGATAGTGTAGCGGATGATAGTGTAGTAGATGTAGTGTGGATGGTAGTGTAGTGGATGATAGTGTAGCAGATGATAGTGTAGTAGATGTAGTGTGGATGATAGTGTAGCGGATGATAGTGTAGTAGATGTATTGTGGATGATAGTGTAGTGGATGATAGTGTAGATGATAGTGCAGTGGATGTAGCGTAGATGATAGTGTAGTGGAGGATAGTCTCGTGGATGTAGTGAAGATGATAGTGTAGTGGAGGATAGAGTAGTGCATGTAGTCTATATAAGAACATAAGGATGGAAGAAACTGCAGCGGGCCCATTGGCCCATACCGGGCAGTCCCATTTACACCCAGCCCCTATTGCTCATATATCCATCCAACCTAAATTTGAAGCTACTCAACGTATTCGAGTTAATGATGTCATTTGGCAACTTGTTCCAGTCGTCCGCTACTCTATTTACAACCCAATGTTTACCTATTTTGCGCCTAAATCTAAATTTGTCTAATTTAAAACCATCGTTACGAGTTCGCTCCTGGTTGGATAGTTTGAGTACCTCTGTAATGTCCCCTTTGTTTAGCTCTGACTTCCATTTATACACCTCTATCATGTCGCCCCTCACTCTACGTCTGTCGAGGGAGTGCAAATTACGATGCTTTAACCTGTCTCTGTACTCAAGGTTCCTAATGCCCGTGATTAGTCTTGTCATTCTCCTCTAAATTCTTTCTGTAATACGGTGACCAGAATTGAACTGCATAATCCAAGTGAGGTCTCACAAGCGCAAGATATAGTTTTAAGACAAGTGATCGTGGGCACTTTGTGCCCGGTGGCCAGTCCGGTGGTACAGTTTACCTGAGCACGAAAGTTCAAACGCTCGTGCTTGGCTTGCGCTCAACCACCGGAAGGCTGGCAGCGTACAGCGACATCGTTTACCAGCGTAAATAAAATGGTTAATTAATGTCTTCCTAAAGAAACCTTCGACATGGGATTTTTTCACCAAGTTTGATGAAAAACGATTGTGCCGTTTCGGCTGCCCAGAACAGACACACACACAGACACACGGCTATTCCTATAGTAAATGAGATAATCATGGTCGTGGTTGTTATTATCATGGTCGTGGTTGTTATTATCATGGTCGTGGTTGTTATTATCATGATCGTGGTTCTTATAATCACTGTCGTGGGTGTTATAATCATGGTCGTGGGTGTTATAATCATGGTCGTGGTTGTTATAATCATGGTCATGGTTGTTATAATCATGGTCGTGGGTGTTATAATCATGGTAGTGGTTGTTATAATCATGGTCGTGGGTGTTATAATCATGGTCGTGGTTGTTATAATCATGGTCGTGGTTGTTATAATCATGGTAGTGGTTGTTATAATCATGGTCGTGGTTGTTATAATCATGGTCGTGGTTGTTATAATCATGGTCGGTGTTATAATCATGGTAGTGGTTGTTATAATCATGGTCGTGGTGTTATAATCATGGTCGTGGTTGTTATAATCATGGTCGTGGTTGTTATTATCATGGGTGTGGTTGTTATAATCATGGTCGTGGGTGTTATAATCATAGTCGTGGTTGCTATAATCATGGTCGTGGGTGTTATAATCATGGTCGTGGAGGTTATAATCATGGTCGTGGTTGTTATAATCATGGTCGTGGGTGTTATAATCATGGTCGTGGTTGTTATAATCATGGTCCTGGTTGTTATAATCTATGGTAGTGATACTTACAGTATCTAATATACTATAAGAAGGAATAGAATAAAGGTTAGAATAATTAGTTGAAGAATTATTCGCCATAAGGACAGGTTAAAATCATTAAAAAAATTATTATTATGAATCACCGATGAGCATTCCGAGATAAGTTATATTATGAAGAGAAGTGACCTTGATTCTGGTTAGATTAGTCACCATCTGCATAAGTCATCACCTGTGTTAAGTCATCATAGTCATCATCTACGTAAGCCAGTTTTAGACCTATCTCACATGACTGACCAACCATCGATGTTCTTTCCACGCGAGGGTTTTAGTTTTCAATGCGTCTTATTATTTACGCTGGTGGATGTAAGACCTCCTACCCTCACTGACGCAGCTATGGTCAATTTGGTGTTATTCTTGTCTAGAAATGCCTTCTAATCTGTCTCAAGTCTTTCCATCCTGTCTATTGCCATCCCAACTGTCTGTTCGTCTGTGTGGTGTTTGAATGTAAGCCTGTCTGTGCTTTTTGTGTCGTCAAATCTGTCTGTCTTATCCTTTGTTGGCGTGTGTCTGCCTGTTTGTCTAATGTGAACCAGTCATCTATCATCACTACATATAACACCATCCATCATCACTACATATAACACCATCCATCATCACTACATATAACACCATCCATCATCACTACATATAACACCATCCATCATCACTACATATAACACCATCCGTCATCACTACATATAACACCATCCATCATCACTACATATAACACCATCCATCATCACTACATATAACACCATCCATCATCACTACATATAACACCATCCATCATCACTACATATAACACCATCCATCATCACTACATATAACACCATCCATCATCACTACATATAACACCATCATCATCACTACCATCATCACACCATCCATCATCACTACATAACACCATCCATCATCACTACATATAACACCATCCATCATCACTACATATAACACCATCCATCATCACTACATATAACACCATCCATCATCACTACATATAACACCATCCATCATCACTACATATAACAGCATCCATCATCACTACATATAACCATCCATCATCACTACATATAACACCACCCACCATCACTACATATAACACCATCCATCATCACTACATATAACACCATCCATCATCACTACATATAACACCATCCATCTTCACTACAGATCGGTAAAGTAGTTTCTGAGATTCTCGTGCGGACACACACACAAACAGACATAATTCTTTGTTTTATATAGATAGACAGTGTAGTGGATGTAGTGGAGGATAGTGTAGTGGATGTAGCGTAAATTATAGTGTAGTGGATGATAGTGTAGATGATAGTGTAGTGGATGTAGTGTAGATGATAGTGTAGTGGATGTAGTGTAGATGATAGTGTAGTGGATGATATTGTAGTGGATGATAGTGTAGTGAATGTAGTGCAGATGATAGTGTAGTAGATGTAATGTAGATAGTAGTGCATTAGTTGTAGTGTAGGTGATAGTGTAGTGATTGTAGACAACAGTGTAGTGGATATAGTGAATTATTAAACGAGAAAAACCAATAATTCGCCCGTTTTTCATTATTTTTTAAGGCTCATTTCCTTACGGAACGTTTTAAACACCACACTTTACAAAACAGCCTCATTATGAAGAAAAATAATACAAGAGAAAATGAAGTTAGGCCATATATCAGGTCCTCATCTACGGCATCAACCGCCCACATATATTTTATTAAAAACAAGTTTATCCCGAACTGTGCGAGGAAAGTGACCCACACTAAAGTAATTTCTGTTAATGCCTCCCTTGTCCTCACTGAGGCGTCCTCGGCGACTGAGGCTTCCTCGGCGTCCTGGAAGACTGAGGTGTCCTCGGAGACTGAGGCGTCCTCGGCGTCCTGGAAGACTGAGGTGTCCTCGGAGACTGAGGCGTCCTCGGCGTCCTGGAAGACTGAGGTGTCCTCGGAGACTGAGGCGTCCTCGGCGTCCTGGAAGACTGAGGCGTCCTCAGAGACTGAGGCGTCTTCGGCGACTGAGGCTTCCTCGAAGACTGAGGCGTTCTCGGTCACAGAGGCCTCCTCGGTCCCGGAGGCCTCCTCAGTCCCGGAAGCCTCCTCGGTCACTGAGGCCTCCTCCTTCACGGAAGCCTCCTCCTTCCCGGAGGCCACCTCGGTCACTGATGCCTCCTCCTTTGCGTGATACATTATTCTGCCAAAGCCATAATATTGATAGAATTTAGGGAAATATACTTCCTCTCTTTGCAATAAGTCAGAGGCAAGGATCTTTTCTTTTGCCAGGGTCCGTCTTCCTCTCATAAATTTTACCTTTATATTAAGGTTTTCTTCGTGCGGAAATAATATTGAATTTTCGGAAACCAGCTCCTTATAGCGTTTCAGGTGGCTCACGAGGCGGTTATCTTTATCAGGAGTTTTGTCACCGACAAACTCAAGTTTTTTCGACCAAAACGGTGTTCGACAACCGGCCTTACCCAAAGTAATGTAAGTGGGAGGCTTACATTTCTTCTCTAAAAAGCACTCAATTTCCGTGAGAGTAATCTCGGTCACTGAGGCCTCCTCCTTCACGGAAGCCTCCTCGGTCACTGAGGCTTCCTCGGTCACTGAGGCCTCCTCGGTCACTGAGGCCTCCTCCTTCACGGAGGCCTCCTCCTTCACGGAGGCCTCCTCCTTCACGGAGGCCTCTTCGGTCCCGTAGGCCACCTCGGTCACTGAGGCCACCTCCATCACGGAGGCCTCCTCGGTCACTGAGGCCTCCTCGGTCACTGAGGCCTCCTCCTTCACGGAGGCCTCCTCGGTCACTGAGGCCTCCTCCTTCACGGAGGCCTCCTCGGTTCCGGAGGCGTCCTCGGTCACTGAGGCCTCCTCGGTCACTGAGGCCTCCTCCTTCACGGAGGCCTCCTCGGTCCCTGAGGCCTCCTCGGTCACTGAGGCCTCCTCCTTCACGGAGGTCTCCTCGGTGCCGGAGGCGTCCTCGGTCACTGAGGCTTCCTCGGTCACTGAGGCTTCCTCGGTCACTGAGGCCTCCTCCTTCACGGAGGCTTCCTCCTTTGCGTGATATAATAGTCTGCCAACGCCACAATATTGACGGAATGTCGGGAAAATTACTTCCTCTCCTTGCAATAAGTCAGAGGCAAGGATCTTTTCTTTTGCCAGGGTCCGTTTTCCTCTAATAAATTTTACCTTTATATTAAGGTTTTCTTCGTGCGGAAATAATATCGAATTTTCGGAAACCAGCTCCTTATAGCGTTTCAGGTGGTTCACGAGGCGGTTATCTTTATCAGGAGTTTTGTCACCGACAAACTCAAGTTTTTTCGACCAAAACGGTGTTCGACAACCGGCCTTACCCAAAGTAATGTAAGTGGGAGGCTTACATTTCTTATTTAGAACGCACTCGATTTCCGTGAGAGTAATCACTATATTTTGTTCAGTTTTGTTTTCCATTTCAGAGATCGATGGGCAAACTCTTTATAACTTACATACCTACATCAAACACCTACCACCGTCTCCAATTATTGTAGCAAAATTAAAGTGAGCTTAGATACAGTACAAACGTAACAAAACTGTAGTATTTGTGTGGTGTTATGTAATGTACATAGTGGTGATACAAAGTGTATGGTAATGATGTGTGTGTAGTGGTGATGCAATGCAATGCCATTGCAATGGTGAGGTGTGTATAGTGATATAATACAAGTATATATTGTGATGATAATGAACCGACATAGCATGTAGTGGTATAGTGTGTACCATAAATTTACAGTGCATTGAAGGCTAGTGCAGTTGATAGTGTAGTGGACGTAGTGTAGATGATAGTGTACTGGGTGTAGTGTAGATGATAGTGTAGTGGATGTAGCATAGTGGATGTAGTGCAAATGATAGTGTAGTGGACATAGTGTAGATGATAGTGTAGTGGGTGTAGTGTAGATGATAGTGTAGTGGATGTAGTGTAGATAATAGTGTACTGGATGTAGTGTAGATGATAGTGTAATGGATGACAGTATAGGATCTACACTATCATCCACTATCATCTACACTGTAGATGATAGTGTAGTGGATGTAGTGTACATGATAGTCTAGTGGATGATAGCTAAGTAGATGTAGTGTAGATGATAATGTAGTGGACGATAGTGTAGTAGATGTAGTGTAGATGATACTGCAGTGGATGATAGTGTAGTGGATGATAGTATAGAATCTACACTATCATGCTCTATCATATGCACTGTACATTATAGTGGAGTGAATGTAGTGTAGTTGATAGTGTAGTGGATGTAGTGTAGATAGTTTAGTGATGATAGCGCAGTAGATGTAGTGTAGATGATAGTGCACTGGATGATAGTGTTGTAGATGTAGTGTAGATGATAGTGTAGTGGGTGATAATGAAGTAGATGTAGAGTAGATGATAGTGTAGTGGTTGTAGAGTGGATGATAGTGTAGTGGATGATAGTGTAGTATATGTAGTTTAGATCATAGTGTAGTGGATGATAGTGTAGTAGATGTAGTGTAGATGATAGTGAAGTGGATGTAGTGTGGATGATAGTGTAGAGGATGATAGTGAAATAGATGTAGTGTAGATGATGTCGTAGTGGATGATAGTGTAGTGGATGTAGTGTAGATAGTTTAGTGATGATAGCGTAGTAGATGTAGTGTAGATGATAGTGCACTGGATGATAGTGTTGTAGATGTAGTGTAGATGATAGTGAAGTGGATGTAGTGTGGTGGATGATAGTGTAGTAGATGTAGTGTAGATGATAGTGTAGTGGATGTAGTGTAGATGATGGTGTAGTGGACGATAGTGAAATAGATGTAGTGTAGATGATGTTGTAGTGGATGATAGTATAGTGGATGATAGTGTAGAATCTACACTGTAGATGATAGTGTAGTAGATGTATTGTACATGATAGTGTAACGGATGATAGTGTAGATGATAGTGTAGTGGATGATAGTGTAGATGATAGTGTAGTGGATGATAGTGAAGTAGATGTAGTGTAGATGATAGTGTAGTGGATTTAGTGTGGATGATAGTGTAGTGGATGATAGTGAAGTAGATGTAGTGTAGATGATAGTGTAGTGGATGTAGTGTAGATGATAGTGTAGTGGATGTAGTGTGGATGATAGTGTAGAGGATGATAGTGTAGTAGATGTAGTGTAGATGATAGTGCAGTGGATGTAGTGTAGATGATAGTGTTGTGGATGTAGTGTGGATGATAGTGTAGAGGATGATAGTGTAGTAGATGTAGTGTAGATGATAGTGTAGTGGATGTAGTGTGGATGATAGTGTAGTGGATGTAGTGTGGATGATAGTGTAGTGGATGATAGTGAAGTACATGTAGTTTAGATCATAGTTTAGTGGATGGTAGTGTAGTAGATGTAGTGTAGATGATAGTGTAGTGGATGTAGTGTAGATGATAGTGTAGTGGATGTAGTGTGGATGATAGTGTGGTGGATGATAGTGTAGTAGATGTAGTGTAGATGATAGTGTAGTAGATGTAGTGTAGAAAATAGTGAGGTGGATGACAGCATAGTAG
The DNA here is from genome assembly GCF_018991925.1 of Homarus americanus. NCBI lineage: Eukaryota > Metazoa > Arthropoda > Malacostraca > Decapoda > Nephropidae > Homarus > Homarus americanus. The sequence goes on along the minus strand of NW_024746410.1, from coordinate 2,004 downwards.
ATGTAGTGTAGATGATAGTGTAGTGGATGATAGTGTAGATGATTGTGTAGTGGATTATTGTGTAGAATCTACACTATCATCCACTATCATCTAAACTGGAGATGATAGTGTAGTGGATGTAGTGTAGATGAGAGTGAAGTGGATGATAGTGTAGTGGATGATAGTGTAGTGGATGATAGCATTGTAGATGTAGTGTAGATGACAGTGTAGTGGATGATAGTGTAGTGGGTGATAGTGTAGTGGATGATAGTGTAGTGGATGATAGCATTGTAGATGTAGTGTAGATGACAGTGTAGTGGATGATAGTGTAGTGGATGATAGTGTAGTGGATGATAGTGTAGTGGATGATAGCATTGTAGATGTATTGTAGATTACAGTGTAGTGGATGATAGTGTAGCGGATGATAGTGTAGTGGATGATAGTGTAGTGGATGATAGCATTGTAGATGTAGTGTAGATGACAGTGTAGTGGATGATAGTGTAGTGGATGATAGTGTAGTGGATGTTAGTGTAGTAGATGTAGTGTGGATGATAGTGTAGTGGATGATAATGAAGTAGATGTAGTGTGGATGATAGTGCAGTGGATGAAAGTGTAGTAGATGTACTGTAGATGATAGTGTAGCGGATGATAGTGTAGTAGATGTAGTGTGGATGGTAGTGTAGTGGATGATAGTGTAGCAGATGATAGTGTAGTAGATGTAGTGTGGATGATAGTGTAGCGGATGATAGTGTAGTAGATGTAGTGTGGATGGTAGTGTAGTGGATGATAGTGTAGCAGATGATAGTGTAGTAGATGTAGTGTGGATGATAGTGTAGCGGATGATAGTGTAGTAGATGTATTGTGGATGATAGTGTAGTGGATGATAGTGTAGATGATAGTGCAGTGGATGTAGCGTAGATGATAGTGTAGTGGAGGATAGTCTCGTGGATGTAGTGAAGATGATAGTGTAGTGGAGGATAGAGTAGTGCATGTAGTCTATATAAGAACATAAGGATGGAAGAAACTGCAGCGGGCCCATTGGCCCATACCGGGCAGTCCCATTTACACCCAGCCCCTATTGCTCATATATCCATCCAACCTAAATTTGAAGCTACTCAACGTATTCGAGTTAATGATGTCATTTGGCAACTTGTTCCAGTCGTCCGCTACTCTATTTACAACCCAATGTTTACCTATTTTGCGCCTAAATCTAAATTTGTCTAATTTAAAACCATCGTTACGAGTTCGCTCCTGGTTGGATAGTTTGAGTACCTCTGTAATGTCCCCTTTGTTTAGCTCTGACTTCCATTTATACACCTCTATCATGTCGCCCCTCACTCTACGTCTGTCGAGGGAGTGCAAATTACGATGCTTTAACCTGTCTCTGTACTCAAGGTTCCTAATGCCCGTGATTAGTCTTGTCATTCTCCTCTGAATTCTTTCCAAGGATTCTATATCCATTCTGTAATACGGTGACCAGAATTGAACTGCATAATCCAAGTGAGGTCTCACAAGCGCAAGATATAGTTTTAAGACAAGTGATCGTGGGCACTTTGTGCCCGGTGGCCAGTCCGGTGGTACAGTTTACCTGAGCACGAAAGTTCAAACGCTCGTGCTTGGCTTGCGCTCAACCACCGGAAGGCTGGCAGCGTACAGCGACATCGTTTACCAGCGTAAATAAAATGGTTAATTAATGTCTTCCTAAAGAAACCTTCGACATGGGATTTTTTCACCAAGTTTGATGAAAAACGATTGTGCCGTTTCGGCTGCCCAGAACAGACACACACACAGACACACGGCTATTCCTATAGTATATGAGATAATCATGGTCGTGGTTGTTATTATCATGGTCGTGGTTGTTATTATCATGATCGTGGTTCTTATAATCACTGTCGTGGGTGTTATAATCATGGTCGTGGGTGTTATAATCATGGTCGTGGTTGTTATAATCATGGTCGTGGTTGTTATAATCATGGTCGTGGGTGTTATAATCATGGTAGTGGTTGTTATAATCATGGTCGTGGG
>NW_024746409.1:0-14452 GCF_018991925.1 Homarus americanus | reverse complement strand
CAGGATTTGAACCAACGATCTTATAATTGTGACGGGCGAATGCTACCTCTGGGCCACCAGGACAATAAAAGCAGTCCTAAACTCTGTTATATTTCACACAAAGCCTGTTCAACGAGCTTATGGCGCCGTGAACCCTTAATGGGGACCACGAGTGCCGCTTAGGTTATCAAAACAACATTTTACCAAATGCGGCTTCGAAAGAAGAAGGATCCATATATATTTCATTAGCCCAATAAAGCACGCGGACGTCTACATATAATCAACACCTCACCTCACCAGGATTTGAACCCACGATCTTATAATTGTGACCGGGGAATGCTACCTCTGGGCCACCAGGACAATAAAAGCATTCCTAGACTCTGCTATATTTCACACAAAGCCTGTTCAACGGGCTTGTGGCACCGTGAACCTCTAATGGGGACCACCCGTGCCGCTTAGGTGATCCGAGCAACGTTTTACCAAATGCGGCTTCGAAACAAGGAGGATCCATAAATATTTCATTTGCCCAATAAAGCAAGCAGACTTCTACATATAATCAACACTTCACCCCACCAAGATTTGAACCCACGATCTTATAATTGTGACCGGGGAACGCTACCTCTGGGCCACCAGGACAAGAAATGCAGTCCTAGACTCTGGTATATTTCACACAAAGCCTGTTCAACGAGCTTATGGCGCGGTGAAACTCTAATTGGGACCACCCGTGCAGCTTAGGTGATCAGAGCAACGTTTTACAAAATCCGGCTTCGAAACACGAGGATCCATATATATTTCATTAGCCCAATAAAGCACGCGAACTTCTACATATAATCAACACCTCACCCCATCAGGATTCAAACCCACGATCTTATAATTGTGACCGGGGTATGCTACCTCTGGGCCACCAGGAATATAAAAGCAGTCCTAGACTCTACTATATTTCACACAAAGACTGTTCAACGACCTTATGGCGCCATGAACCTCTAATGGGGACCACCCGTGCCGCTTAGTTAATCAGAGCAACATTTTACCAAATCCGGCTTGGAAACACGAGGATCCATATATATTTCATTAGCCCAATAAATCACTCGGACGTCTACATATAATCAACACCTCACCCTACCAGGATTCAAACCCACGATCTTATAATTGTGACCGGGGTATGCTACCTCTGGGCCACCAGGACAATAAAAGCAGTCCTAGACTCTACTATATTTCACACAAAGCCTGTTCAACGACCTTATGGCGCCATGAACCTCTAATGGGGACCACCCGTGCCGCTTAGGTGATCAGGTCAACGTTTTACCAAATCTGGCTTCGAAACACGAGGATCCATATATATTTCATTAGCCCAAAAAAGCACGCGGACTTTAAATATAATCAACACCTCACCCCACCAGGATTTGAACCCACGATCTTATAATTGTGACCGGGGTATGCTACCTCTGGGCCACCAGGACAATAAAAGCAGTCCTAGACTCTACTATATGTCACACAAAGACTGTTCAACGACCTTATGGCGCCATGAACGTCTAATGGGGACCACCCGTGCCGCTTAGTTAATCAGAGCAACATTTTACCAAATCCAGCTTGGAAACACGAGGATCCATATATATTTCATTAGCCCAATAAATCACTCGGACGTCTACATATAATCAACACCTCACCCTACCAGGATTCAAACCCACGATCTTATAATTGTGACCGGGGTATGCTACCTCTGGGCCACCAGGACAATAAAGCAGTCCTAGACTCTACTATATTTCACACAAAGCCTGTTCAACGACCTTATGGCGCCATGAACCTCTAATGGGGACCACCCGTGCCGCTTAGGTGATCAGGTCAACGTTTTACCAAATCTGGCTTCGAAACACGAGGATCCATATATATTTCATTAGCCCAAAAAAGCACGCGGACTTCTACATATAATCAACACCTCACCCCACCAGGATTTGAACCCACGATCTTCTAATTGTGACCGGAGAACGCTACCTCTGGGCCACTAGGACAATAAAAGCAGTCCTAGACTCTGCTATATTTCACACAAAGCCTGTTCAACGAGCTTATGGCGCTGTGAACCACTATAGGGGACCACCCGTGCCGCTTAGGTGAACAGAGCAACGTTTTACCAAATGCTGCTTCGAAACACGAGGATCCATATATATTTCATTAACCCAATAAAGCACGCGGACTTCTACATATTATCAACGCCTCACCCCACCAGGATTTGAAGCCACGATCTTATAATAGTGACCGGGGAACGCTACCTCTGGGCCAGAAGGACAATAAAAGCAGTCCTAGACACTCCTATATTTCACACAAAGCCTGTTCAACGAGCTTATGGCGCTGTGAACCTCTAATGGGGACAACCCGTGCCGCTTAGGTGATCAGAGCAACGTTTTACCAAATGCAGCTTCGAAACACGAGGATCCATATATATTTCATTAGCCCAACAAAGCACACGGACTTCTTCATATAATCAACACCTCACCCCACCAGGATTCGAACCCACGATCTTCTAATTCTGACCGGGGAACGCTACCTATGGGCCACCAGGACACTATAAGCAGTCCTAGACTCTGTTATATTTCACACAAAGCCTGTTCAACGAGCTTATGGCGCCGTGAACCACTATAGGGGACCACCCGTGCCAGTTAGGTGATCAGAGCAACGTTTTACCAAATGCGGCTTCGAAACACGAGGATTCAAATATATTTCATTAGCCCAATAAAGCACTCGGACTTCTACATATAATCAACACCTCACCCCACCAGGATTCAAACCCACTGTCTTATAATTGTGACCGGGGTATGCTACCTCTGGGCCACCTGGAAAATAAAAGCAGTCCTAGACTCTGCTATATTTCACACAGAGCCTGTTCAACGAGCTTATGGCGCTGTGAACCTCTAATGGGGACCATCCGTGCCGCTTAGGTGATCAGAGCAACGTTTTACCAAATCCGGCTTCGAAACACGAGGATCCATATATATTTCATTAACCCAATAAAGCACGCGGACTTCTACATATAATCAACACCTCACTCCACCAGGATTCGATCCCACGATCTTATAATTGTGACCGAGGAACGCTACCTATGGGCCACTAGGACACTATAAGCAGTCCTAGACTCTGCTATATTTCACACAAAGCCTGTTCAACGAGCTTATGGCGCCGTGAACCCCTAATGGGGACCACGAGTGCCGCTTTGGTGATCAGACCAACATTTTACCAAATGCGGCTTCGAAAGGAGAAGGATCCATATATATTTCATTAGCCCAATAAAGCACGCGGACTTCTACATTTAATCAACACCTCACCCCACCAGGATTTGAACCCACGATCTTATAATTATGACCGGGGAACGCTACCTCTGGGCCACCAGGACAATAAAAGCAGTCCTAGACTCTGCTATATTTCACACAAAGCCTGTTCAACGAGTTTATGGCGCCGTTAACCTCTAATGGGGACCACCCATGCCGCTTAGGTGATCAGAGCAACGTTTTACCAAATGTGGCTTCGAAAAACGAGGATCCATATATTTCATTAGCCCAATAAAGCATGCGGACTTCTTCATATAATCAACACCTCACCCCACCTAGATTTGAACCCACAATCTTATAATTGTGACCGGGGGATGCTACCTCTGGGACACCAGGACAATAAAAGCAGTCCTAGACTCTGCTATATTTCACACAAGGCCTGTTCAACGAGATTATGGCGCCGTGAAACTCTAATTGGGATCACCCGTGCCGCTTAGGTGATCAGAGCAACGTTTTACCAACTGTGGCTTCGAAACCCGAGGATCCATATATATTTCATTAGACCATTAAAGCACGCGGACTTCTACATTTAATCAACACCTCACCCCACCAGGATTCAAACCCACTGTCTTATAATTGTGACCGGGGTATTCTACCTCTGGGCCACCTGGAAAATAAAAGCAGTCCTAGACTCTGCTATATTTCACACAAAGCCTGTTCAACGAGCATATGGCGCTGTGAACCTCTAATGGGGACCATCCGTGCCGCTTAGGTGATCAGAGCAACGTTTTACCAAATCCGGCTTCGAAACACGAGGATCCATATATATTTCATTAACCCAATAAAGCACGCGGACTTCTACATATAATCAACACCTCACTCCACCAGGATTCCAACCCACGATCTTATAATTGTGACCGAGGAACGCTACCTATGGGCCACTAGGACACTATAAGCATTCCTAGACTCTGCTATATTTCACACAAAGCCTCTTCAACGAGCTTATGGCGCCGTGAACCTCTAATGAGGACTAACCCGTGCCGCTTAGGTGATCAGAGCAAAATTTTACCAAATGCGGCTTCGAAACCAGAGGATCCATGTATATTTCATTAGCCCAATAAAGCACGCGGACTTCTACATTTAATCAACACCTCACCCCACCAGGATTTGAACCCACGATCTTATAATTGTGACCAGGGAATGCTACCTCTGGGCCACCAGGACAATAAAAGCAGTCGTAGACTCTGCTATATTTCACACAAAGCCTGTTCAACGAGCTTATGGCGCCGTGAACCCCTAATGGGGACCACGAGTGCCGCTTAGGTGATCAGACCAACATTTTACCAAATGCGGCTTCGAAAGAAAAAGGATCCATATATATTTCATTAGCCCAATAAAGCACGCGGACTTCTACATTTAATCAACACCTCACCCCACCAGGATTTGAACCCACGATCTTATAATTGTGACCGGGGAACGCTACCTCTGGGCCACCAGGACAATAAAAGCAGTCTTAGACTCTGCTATATTTCACACAAGGCCTGTTCAACGAGCTTATGGCGCCGTGAACCTCTAATGGGGACCACCCATGCCGCTTAGGTGATCAGAGCAACGTTTTACCAAATGTGGCTTCGAAACACGAGGATCCATATATATTTCATTAGCCCAATAAAGCATGCGGACTATTCCATATAATCAACACCTCACCCCACCAGGATTCAAACCCACGATCTTCTAATTGTGACCGGGGAACGCTACCTCTAGCCCACCAGGACACTAAAAGCATTCCTAGACTCTGCTATATTTCACACAAAGCCTGTTCAACGAGCTTATGGCGCCGTGAACCTCTAATGGGGACCCTCCGTGCCGCTTAGGTGATCAGAGCAACGTTTTACCAAATGTGGCTTCGAAACCCGAGGATCCATATATATTTCATTAGACCATTAAAGCACGCGGACTTCTACATATAATCAACACCTCACCCCACCAAGATTTGAACCCACAATCTTATAATTGTGACCGGGGGACGCTACCTCTGGGCCACCAGGACAATAAAAGCAGTACTAGACTCTGCTATATTTCACACAAAGCCTGTTCAACGAGCTTATGGCGCCGTGAAACTCTAATGGGGACCACCCGTGCCGCTTAAGTGATCAGACCAACATTTTACCAAATGCGGCTTCGAAACACGAGGATCCATATATATTTCATTAGCCCAATAAAGCACGCGGACTTCTTCATATAATCAACACCTCACCCCACCAGGATTTGAACCCATGGTCTTATAATTGTGACCGGGCGACGTTACCTCAGGGCCACCAGGAAACTAAAAGTATTCCTAGACTCTGCTATATTTCACACAAGGCCTGTTCAACAAGCTTATGGCGCCGTGAACCTCTAATGTGGACCACCCGTGCCGCTTAGTTAATCAGAGCAACATTTTACCAAATCCGGCTTGGAAACACGAGGATCCATATATATTTCATTAGCCCAATAAATCACTCGGACGTCTACATATAATCAACGCCTCACCCTACCAGGATTCAAACCCACGATCTTATAATTGTGACCTTGGTATGCTACCTCTGGGCCACCAGGACAATAAAAGCAGTCCTAGACTCTACTATATTTCACACAAAGCCTGTTCAACGACCTTATGGTGCCATGAACCTCTAATGGGGACCACCCGTGCCGCTTTGGTGATCAGGTCAACGTTTTACCAAATCTAGCTTGGAAACACGAGGATCCATATATATTTCATTAGCCCAATAAAGCACGCGGACTTCTACATATAATCAACACCTCACCCCACCAGGATTTGAACCCACAATCTTATAATTGTGACCGGGGGACGCTACCTCTGGGACACCAGGACAATAAAAGCAGTCCTAGACTCTGTTATATTTCACACAAAGCCTGTTCAACGAGATTATGGCGCCGTGAAACTCTAATTGGGACCACCCGTGCCGCTTAGGTGATCAGACCAACATTTTACCAAATGCCGCTTCGAAACACGAGGATCCATATATATTTCATTAGCCCAATAAAGCACGCGGACTTCTTCATATAATCAACACCTCACCCCACCAGGATTCGAACCAACGAACTTCTAATTGTGACCGGGGAATGCTACCTCTGGCCCACCAGGACAATAAAAGCAGTCCTAGACTCTGCTATTTTTCACACAAAGCCTGTACAACGAGCTTATGGCTCCGTGAACCTCTAATGGGGACCACCCATGCCGCTTAGGTGATCATAGCAACGTTTTACCAAATGCGGCTTCGAAACACGAGGATCCATATATATTTCATTAGCCCAATAAAGCACGCGGACTTCTTCATATAATCAACACCTCACCCCACCAGGATTTGAACCCATGGTCTTATAATTGTGACCGGGCGACGTTACCTCAGGGCCACCAGGAAACTAAAAGCATTCCTAGACTCTGCTATATTTCACACAAGGCCTGTTCAACGAGCTTATGGCGCCGTGAACCTCTAATGGGGACCACCTGTGCCGCTTAGGTGATCAGAGCAACATTTTACCAAATGCGGCTTCGAAACCCGAGGATCCATTTATATTTCATTAGCCCAATTAAGCACGCGGACTTCTACATATAATCAACACCTCACCTCACCAGGATTTGAACCCACGATCTTATAATTGTGACCGGGGAATGCTACCTCTGGGCCACCAGGACAATAAAAGCATTCCTAGACTCTGCTATATTTCACACAAAGCCTGTTCAACGGGCTTGTGGCACCGTGAACCTCTAATGGGACCACCCGTGCCGCTTAGGTTGATCAGAGCAACGTTTTACCAAATTCGGCTTCGAAACAAGGAGGATCCATAAATATTTCATTTGCCCAATAAAGCAAGCAGACTTCTACATATAATCAACACTTCACCCCACCAAGATTTGAACCCACGATCTTATAATTGTGACCGGGGAACGCTACCTCTGGGCCACCAGGACAAGAAATGCAGTCCTAGACTCTGGTATATTTCACACAAAGCCTGTTCAACGAGCTTATGGCGCGGTGAAACTCTAATTGGGACCACCCGTGCAGCTTAGGTGATCAGAGCAACGTTTTACCAAATCCGGCTTCGAAACACGAGGATCCATATATATTTCATTAGCCCAATAAAGCACGCGAACTTCTACATATAATCAACACCTCACCCCATCAGGATTCAAACCCACGATCTTATAATTGTGACCGGGGTATGCTACCTCTGGGCCACCAGGACAATAAAAGCAGTCCTAGACTCTACTATATTTCACACAAAGACTGTTCAACGACCTTATGGCGCCATGAACCTCTAATGGGGACCACCCGTGCCGCTTAGTTAATCAGAGCAACATTTTACCAAATCCGGCTTGGAAACACGAGGATCCATATATATTTCATTAGCCCAATAAATCACTCGGACGTCTACATATAATCAACACCTCACCCTACCAGGATTCAAACCCACGATCTTATATTTGTGACCGGGGTATGCTGCCTCTGGGCCACCAGGACAATAAAAGCAGTCCTAGACTCTACTATATTTCACACAAAGCCTGTTCAACGACCTTATGGCGCCATGAACCTCTAATGGGGACCACCCGTGCCGCTTAGGTGATCAGGTCAACGTTTTACCAAATCTGGCTTCGAAACACGAGGATCCATATATATTTCATTAGCCCAAAAAAGGACGCGGACATCTACATATAATCATTACCTCACCCCACCAGGATTTGAACCCACGATCCTATAATTGTGACCGGAGAACGCTACCTCTGGGCCACTAGGACAATAAAAGCAGTCCTAGACTCTGCTATATTTCACACAAAGCCTGTTCAACGAGCTTATGGCGCTGTGAACCACTATAGGGGACCACCCGTGCCGCTTAGGTGACCAGAGCAACGTTTTACCAAATGCGGCTTCGAAACACGAGGATTCATATATATTTCATTAACCCAATAAAGCACGCGGACTTCTACATATTATCAACGCCTCACCCCACCAGGATTTGAAGCCACGATCTTATAATAGTGACCGGGGAACGCTACCTCTGGGCCACCAGGACAATAAAAGCAGTCCTAGACACTCCTATATTTCACACAAAGCCTGTTCAACGAGCTTATGGCGCTGTGAACCTCTAATGGGGACAACCCGTGCAACTTAGGTGATCAGAGCAACGTTTTACCAAATGCAGCTTCGAAACACGAGGATCCATATATATTTCATTAGCCCAACAAAGCATGCGGACTTCTTCATATAATCAACACCTAACCCCACCAGGATTCGAACCCACGATCTTCTAATTGTGACCGGGGAACGCTACCTATGGGCCACCAGGACACTATAAGCAGTCCTAGACTCTGTTATATTTCACACAAAGCCTGTTCAACGAGCTTATGGCGCCGTGAACCACTATAGGGGACCACCCGTGCCGGTTAGGTGATCAGAGCAACGTTTTACCAAATGCGGCTTCGAAACACGAGGATTCAAATATATTTCATTAGCCCAATAAAGCACTGGGACTTCTACATATAATCAACACCTCACCCCACCAGGATTCAAACCCACTGTCTTATAATTGTTACCCGGGTATGCTACCTCTGGGCCACCTGGAAAATAAAAGCAGTCCTAGACTCTGCTATATTTCACACACAGCCTGTTCAACGAGCTTATGGCGCTGTGAACCTCTAATGGGGACCATCCGTGCCGCTTAGGTGATCAGAGCAACGTTTTACCAAATCCGGCTTCGAAACACGAGGATCCATATATATTTCATTAGCCCAATAAAGCCTGTGAACTTCTACATATAATCCAACACCTCACCCCGTCAGGATTCAAAACCACGATCTTATAATTGTGACCGGGGTATGCTACCTCTAGACCCTGGGACAATAAAAAGCAGTCCTAGACTCTACTATATTTCACACACAGACTGTTCAACGACCTTATGGAGCCATGAACCTCTAGCTAGAGACACCGTGCGCTTAGTTAATCAGGCAACATTTTTACCAAATCCGGCTTGGAAACGAGGATCATATATATATTTCATTAGCCCAATAAATCACTCGGACGTCTACATATAATCAACACCTCACCCTACCAGGATTCAAACCCACGATCTTATATTTGTGACCGGGGTATGCTACCTCTGGGCCACCAGGATAGTAAAAGCAGTCCTAGACTCTACTATATTTCACACAAAGACTGTTCAACGACCTTATGGCGCCATGAACCTCTAATGGGGACCACCCGTGCCGCTTAGGTGATCAGGTCAACGTTTTACCAAATCTGGCTTCGAAACACGAGGATCCATATATATTTCATTAGCCCAAAAAATGACGCGGACATCTACATATAATCAACACCTCACCCCACCAGGATTTGAACCCACGATCCTATAATTGTGACCGGAGAACGCTACCTCTGGGCCACTAGGACAATAAAAGCAGTCCTAGACTCTGCTATATTTCACACAAAGCCTGTTCAACGAGCTTATGGCGCTGTGAACCACTATAGGGGACCACCCGTGCCGCTTAGGTGAACAGAGCAACGTTTTACCAAATGCAGCTTCGAGACACGAGGATCCATATATATTTCATTAGCCCAACAAAACGGACTTCTTCATATAATCAACACCTCACCCCACCGGGATTAGAAGACCCACGATCTTCTAATTGGCAGCGGCCGGGGAGCGCTAACTATGGGCCACCAGGACAATAAAAGCAGTCCTAGACTCTAGTATATTTCACACAAAGCCTGTTCAACGAGTTTATGGCGCCGTTAACCTCTAATGGGGACCACCCATGCCGCTTAGGTGATCAGAGCAACGTTTTACCAAATGTGGCTTCGAAACACGAGGATCCATATATTTCATTAGCCCAATAAAGCATGCGGACTTCTTCATATAATCAACACCTCACCCCACCTAGATTTGAACCCACAATCTTATAATTGTGACCGGGGGATGCTACCTCTGGGACACCAGGACAATAAAAGCAGTCCTAGACTCTGCTATATTTCACACAAAGCCTGTTCAACGAGATTATGGCGCCGTGAAACTCTAATTGGGATCACCCGTGCCGCTTAGGTGATCAGACCAACATTTTACCAAATGCCGCTTCGAAACACGAGGATCCATATATATTTCATTAGCCCAATAAAGCACGCGGACTTCTTCATATAATCAACACCTCACCCCACGAGGATTCGAAACAACGATCTTCTAATTGTGACCGGGGAACGCTACCTCTGGCCCACCAGGACACTAAAAGCATTCCGAGACTCTGCTATATTTCACACAAAGCCTGTTAAACCAGCTTATGGCGCCGTGAACCTCTAATGGGGACTAACCCGTGCCGCTTAGGTGATCAGAGCAAAATTTTACCAAATGCGGCTTCGAAACCCGAGGATCCATGTATATTTCATTAGCCCAATAAAGCACGCGGACTTCTACATTTAATCAACACCTCACCCCACCAGGATTCGAACCCACAATTTTCTAATTGTAACCGGGAAACGCTACCTCTGGGCCACCAGGACAATAAAAGCAGTCCTAGACTCTGCTATATTTCACACAAAGCCTGTTCAACGAGCTTATGGCGCCGTGAACCTCTAATGGGGACAAACCCCTGCCGCTTAGGTGATCAGAGCAAAATTTTGCAAATGCGGCTTCCAGAGCCGAGGATCCGTATATTTCATTGGCCCAATAAAGAAGCGGACTTCTACATTTAATCAACACCTCACCCCACCAGGATTTAGACCCACAATCTTCTAATTGTAACCGGGAAACGCTGCCTCTGGGCCACCAGGACAATAAAAGCAGTCCTAGACTCTGCTATATTTCACACAAAGCCTGTTCAACGAGCTTATGGCGCCGTGAACCCCTAATGGGGACCACGAGTGCCGCTTAGGTGATCAGACCAACATTTTACCAAATGCGGCTTCGAAAGAAGAAGGATCCATATATATTTCATTAGCCCAATAAAGCACGCGGACTTCTACATTTAATCAACACCTCACCCCACCAGGATTTGAACCCACGATCTTATAATTGTGACCGGGGAACGCTACCTCTGGGCCACCAGGACAATAAAAGCAGTCTTAGACTCTGCTATATTTCACACAAAGCCTGTTCAACGAGATTATGGCGCCATGAAACTCTAATTGGGACCACCCGTGCCGCTTAGGTGATCAGACCAACATTTTACCAAATGCCGCTTCGAAACACGAGGATCCATATATATTTCATTAGCCCAATAAAGCATGCGGACTATTCCATATAATCAACACCTCACCCCACCAGGATTCAAACCCACGATCTTCTAATTGTGACCGGGGAACGCTACCTCTGGCCCACCAGGACACTAAAAGCATTCCTAGACTCTGCTATATTTCACACAAAGCCTGTTCAACGAGCTTATGGCGCCGTGAACCTCTAATGGGGACCCTCCGTGCCGCTTAGGTGATCATAGCAACGTTTTACCAAATGCGGCTTCGAAACACGAGGATCCATATATATTTCATTAGCCCAATAAAGCACGCGGACTTCTTCATATAATCAACACCTCACCCCACCAGGATTTGAACCCATGGTCTTATAATTGTGACCGGGCGACGGTACCTCAGGGCCACCAGGAAACTAAAAGCATTCCTAGACTCTGCTATATTTCACACAAAGCCTGTTCAACGAGCTTATGGCGCCGTGAACCTCTAATGGGGACTAACCCGTGCCGCTTAGGTGATCAGAGCAAAATTTACACCGTCTTGGCTTCGAAACCCGAGGATCATGTATACCATTAGCCCAATAAAAGCCTTGGACTTCTACATTTAATCAACACCTCACCCCACAGGATTTGAATTACGATCTTATAATTGTGACGAGAGATACTACCTCTGGGCCACCAGGACAATAAAAACAGTCCTGGGCCTACGCTATATTTCACACCAAAAGCCTGTTCAACGAGCTTATGGCGCCGTGAACCCCTAATAAGGGACCCGCGAGTGCGCTTAGATGATCAGACCAACATTTACCGTCTGACCCAGAAAGAAAAGAAGGATCCATATATATTTCATTTGCCCAATAAAGCCGCGGACTTCTACATTTAATCAACACCTCACCCCTGCCAGGATTTGAACCACGATCTTATAATTGTGACGAGGGAACTACCTCTGGGCCACCAGGACAATAAAAGCAGTCTTAGACTCTGCTATATTTCACACAAGGCCTGTTCAACGAGCTTATGGCGCCGTGAACCTCTAATGGGGACCACCCATGCCGCTTAGGTGATCAGAGCAACGTTTTACCAAATGTGGCTTCGAAACACGAGGATCCATATATTTTTCATTAGCCCAATAAAGCATGCGGACTATTCCATATAATCAACACCTCACCCCACCAGGATTCAAACCCACGATCTTCTAATTGTGACCGGGGAACGCTACCTCTGGCCCACCAGGACAATAAAAGCAGTCCTAGACTCTGCTATTTTTCACACAAAGCCTGTTCAACGAGCTTATGGCGCCGTGAACCTCTAATGGGGACCACCCATGCCGCTTAGGTGATCATAGCAACGTTTTACCAAATGCGACTTCGAAACACGAGGATCCATATATATTTCATTAGCCCAATAAAGCACGCGGACTTCTTCATATAATCAACACCTCACACCACCAGGATTTGAACCCTTGGTCAGCTTATAATTGTGACGATGACGTTACCTCAAGACCACCAGAAACTAAAGCAGTCCTAGAATCTGCTATATTTCACACAAAGCCTGTTCAACGAGCTTATGGCGCTGTGAACCACTATAGGGGACACCCGTGCCGCTTAGGTGATCAGAGCAACGTTTTACCAAATCCGGCTTCGAAACACGAGGATCCATATATATTTCATTAGCCCAATAAAGCACGCGGACTTCTCCATATAATCAACACCTCACACCACCGGTTTGAACCCACGATCTTATAATTGTGACCGGGGAACGCTACCTCTGGGCCACCAGGACATGAAATGCAGTCCTAGACTCTGGTATATTTCACACAAAGCCTGTTCAACGAGCTTATGGCGCGGTGAAACTCTAATTGGGACCACCCGTGCAGCTTAGGTGATCAGAGCAACGTTTTACCAAAACCGGCTTCGAAACACGAGGATCCATATATATTTCATTAGCCCAATAAAGCACGCGAACTTCTACATATAATCAACACCTCACCCCATCAGGATTCAAACCCACGATCTTATAATTGTGACCGGGGTATGCTACCTCTGGGCCACCAGGAATATAAAAGCAGTCCTAGTCTCGACTATATTTCACACAAAGACTGTTCAACGACCTTATGGCGCCATGAACCTCTAATGGGGACCACCCGTGCCGCTTAGTTAATCAGTGCAACATTTTACCAAATCCGGCTTGGAAACACGAGGATCCATATATATTTCATTAGCCCAATCAATCACTCGGACGTCTACATATAATCAACACCTCACCCTACCAGGATTCAAACCCACGATCTTATATTTGTGACCGGGGTATGCTACCTCTGGGCCACCAGGACAATAAAAGCAGTCCTAGACTCTACTATATTTAACACAATGCCTGTTCAACGACCTTATGGCTCCGTGAACCTCTAATGGGGACCACCCATGCCGCTTAGGTGATCATAGCAACGTTTTACCAAATGCGGCTTCGAAACACGAGGATCCATATATATTTCATTAGCCCAATAAAGCACGCGGACTTCTACATATTATCAACGCCTCACCCCACCAGGATTTGAAGCCACGATCTTATAATAGTGACCGGGGAACGCTACCTCTGGGCCACCAGGACAATAAAAGCAGTCCTAGACACTTCTATATTTCACACAAAGCCTGTTCAACGAGCTTATGGCGCTGTGAACCTCGAATGGGGACAACCCGTGCCGCTTAGGTGATCAGAGCAACGTTTTACCAAATGCAGCTTCGAGTCACGAGGATCCATATATATTTCATTAGCCCAACAAAGCACGCGGACTTCTTCATATAATCAACACCTCACCCCACCAGGATTCGAACCCACGATCTTCTAATTGTGACCGGGGAACGCTACCTATGGGCCACCAGGACACTATAAGCAGTCCTAGACTCTGTTATATTTCACACAAAGCCTGTTCAACGCGCTTATGGCGCCGTGAACCACTATAGGGGACCACCCGTGCCGGTTA
>NW_024746408.1:0-26975 GCF_018991925.1 Homarus americanus | reverse complement strand
AAGTTACGTATTGAATGGTTTGTGGTGGATTGATTTGTTATTGCTTGGTGGTGATGACTGGAGAAAGGGTGGGGGTTAAGGGTTGGAATCTCTCTCTCTCCGGCCGTTGTATGTTCGGTAATCTTTTTTATTATTATTATTACTACTATTATTATTGTTATTATTACTTCAGGGTTACACTGAAGGAAATGTGATGTACTGGCAGGAGAGAATGTTGTGTCACTGAGTATCTGATAATATGTTTCTGACTCAATATTTTGTTGTTTATATTCTCCTCCCCTTCCACCCCTTCCCCCTCACTCCTCCTTTCCTCTCTCCTTACCTACGTCCACTCACTCCTTCTTCCCCTTCCTCTCCCTGCCTCCTGTTTCACTTCCCTACCCTATCCTCTTCTTTCTTCCTTCACTACCTCATTCCCTCCCCTACCCCTCCCACCTCCTGTCGTGATATTTACCTCAGGTATGAAGACGAGGATATGTTGTGGCGCCAATACTGATACTTCTGTCTGTCTGTCTGTCTGTCTCTCTCTCTCTCAATTAATTACTTCCTAAGACACACCTGTAATCATTACTCTGACCCGAGTTGGCTGTTATCCCCCTCTCTACCTGACCTCTTTATCCACTCTGGGTGTCAGGTATTAGGTATGATCGTGTTCCTCTTTAACAGCCCCAGCTAACAGCCCCCTCTGCCTGTCCTGTTTTGCGCTCGGTGAGCTCTTGACTCTACCTGGCCCTTGGTATAGGTCGGGGTGGGGTGGTGAGGGGGGTGATGAGGAAGGGTATGAAGTGAGGGAACGGAGGGTGTGGTGAAGTGAGAGAGAGGAAGTGAGAGGAGAGTGAAGTGAGAGGAGGAGGAGAAAGGGCTCATGACGTATAGAAAGGGTCTCAGTTATTCTCATGCTTGCTGTGTGTGTGTGTGTGTGTTTGGTGTTGTGTTGTGGTTGGTGTGTGTGTGTGTGTGTGTGTGTGTGTGTGTGTGTGTGTGTGTGTGTGTGTGTGTGTGTGTGTGTGTGTGTGTGTCGCGTGGTGGAAGTTCTCTAAGCTCTTGTTGACGCTTGCTTTCAGGGAGGATGGTGGTGGTGAGGAGATGGGGTGGTGGTGGTGGTGAGATGTTGGTGGTGGTGAGGGGATGTGGTGGTGAGGAGATGTGGTGGTATTTAAAGACAGACAGACTGACCTGAATATGCATGTTGTTGTTGTTGTTGTTGTTGTTTTATTCTATCGTTAAGTGAAGTTCAGCCTATTGTAATTTTTATAATGTGTGTGTGTGTGTGTGTGTGTGTGTGTGTGTGTGTGTGTGTGTGTGTGTCTGTCTGTCTGTTGTCTGTCTGTTTATATTTATGTATACTCAAAATCGTATGTTTTTTTTTTTTCCTAATTAGAACACTGAGCTCATTTGACTCTGACTTGATTTTCTCTATCTTCCAATATAATAATGATAAACCTTTTTCTCTCTCTCAGGTAAGGCTTCAACCAGCGCCACGAGGGAAAATATTAGCAGTAGTGGTGAGGGGAAACAGGTAAGTGAGGGGAGAAATGTGTGAAGGGAGATGGAGGGGTAGGGAGAGGAAGGTGGGAGGTGAGGAGGAAGCATTAATAAGTAAACACCGATGACGGAGGAGGAGGGGAAAGTAGGATGAGGGGGTGAGGTGAGGTATGGGGTGGGAGGGTATTGATGAGAGGGAGGGAGGAAAGAGAGGGAAACGCTTGATATGCCTTTTCTACCTTCTGTGGTCAGGTAGAGTTCAATAGGCCTACACTGTCCTGGCTGAGGGGAGGAGGAGGAGAGACCGATGGGGGGAATGAGGGAGAGGTGACGAGGTGGTACGAAAAAAGTAGATGAGAGAGAGAGAGAGAGAGAGAGAGAGAGTTTTATATTCTCAGTGTACAGGTGTGGGAGTTTGTTCACCTCCCTGCTTCCTCTCCTCCTCCCCCCCTTCCTCTCCCCCTCCCCCTTGCTCCCTTACAGCTGGTACACATAGGACAAAAGGGACGTACTATACATTAACGAGGGAGTGAAGGGCCTTTTATAACCCACGCCACGCTCCCTAGTGCTGTGCTGGAGTCCTCGTCTAGTATTCGTTATTGTCCCCATTCATTCCATCTTTACTCTTCTTTCACGTACTCTCCTCTTCTTCTGCTCCTCTTTCTCTCCCTTTTTGTCTTCCTTCCTTCCTTCCTTCCTGTTCTTTCTCCTCCCCCTCTTCGTCTGCCACTCACTCTTATTCACTCGCTTAGTCTAGCTCTTATCGTATTTTTGTCCTTATTCCACTTCTCGTGAGGGAGGAGGCACTGGAAGGTAGCAAAGGCGATTTCCTGAGAGCTGCCGAAGGTACTGGTTTAGAGAGAGAGAGGAGAGAGAGAGAGAGAGAGAGAGAGACCCCATGGAATATAATGCTATTAAGTCCTCTGGTATGGGGGAGAGGGAGGGACAGGGTGATGACGGTGGAGGGAGGAGGGTGGATGATGGTGGAGGAGGGGTGGATGATGGTGGAGTGATGAGGTGGATGATGGAGGAGGAGTGAGGATGATGGTGGAGAGAGTGGAGGGTGATGTTGATATTGAAACAGTTTATTTAGCCAAAAGAACACAGATACAGAGTGGATATAATAAATATATCAACATGGCTGAGCCAGTTGGAGAACCTGAGCTCTGTTTGAGGCACCTTGATATATACTGTACATTTATCTCTAGGAAGTATTGTAACATTTAGTATCTGGAATAGTACAATAGCATGGTAGTAATAATATATCAGAGTGTTACCATAGTTATCACTCCGTTATTTATTTGTTTTATTTATTTTAATTATTTTTTTTTACATTTATATTATAAGTATATACCTATCTTACAGTGGTGTTGATATACATTAATATGATATGGAAGGAAGCAGTACAACATGGATTGGAACAGGACAGAGCTGTCAGTATCATGTCTAGTTGGCAAATATAATTATTGAATGGTAATTCCTATTTATCTACATGACTATCTATGATACAATGGTTTTGTGTACAATAAAAAGCAGGAATATATAGTAGGTATTACATGAATATTAATACTTAGACAGTAAATTATTTTTAAGAGATGATTTAAAGGAAGGGTATAGTCTTTGCGGATGGTGGGGTAGTTGTTCCACACCATATTTTATGGAGGTGCTGGGACTGAGAGGAGCGCATGGGGGTGGTCTAGTATCTCTGTATGCCTTAAGTTGTATCTCTGATTATTACGGAACTGGAAATAACTGATTATCAGATTTGTAAACAAATATATACAGCAGTAGGTGTTAATATCCTCGAATTTTAGCATTTCAATTTAGCAAATTGTTCGTTAGTTATCAATTTTTTTCAAGTAGGTTATTGTCCTCACAACTCTCTTCTGTGCAGTAATCAGGGTTGTGTTTTATGAAGAGCCAGAGGCCCCTACAGTGTGTGACAGTGTATCAGGTGTTGGTAAACAAGATCATGATAGATTTCTTTCATTGCTGCAGGAGTGAGTGACTGTCGAGTGTGATACAGGATACCTTACTGTTTATTGACTCTACTGTGAATGGCGTAATACCTTATGTACACTTGACCTCATTAATGATTCTATTCTGTGTTAATTATGAAATCACTGTACCTGTATCGGCCTTGAGTGATGTCATGTTGCAGGTTGGTGTTATGTTGATGTCTGCCTCCCATCAGCTGACTACTTGTAAACAAACCTCCTGTGTGTGTGTGTGTTTGATACTGGCCAGTCTGTAGTGAAGCATGACACGGCCTCAGAGTAGAGGTATTGACATTTTACTCCTCCTCCTCCTCCTTCTTATTCATCCTCCTCCTCCCCTTTCTCTTTTTATTCTCTTCCTCCTCCTTTCTTTCTCCTCCTCCTTACTCCTCCTTACCCTCCTCCTTCCTCCTCCTCCTCCTCCTCCTCTTTTCTTATTCTTCCTTCTTTCTAGCGCCATTGCAGTAAGGAGACGAAATCACCGTTCGTCTGGCATAGATTCCATTAGCATGCCACTGAGGGAGAAGGCCTGGTGATGTTGATTGCCTGGACTGGAGCTGGGGGAGGGCTTGTCTGAGAGTCGGTCGGTGAGCAGAGTCGAGATGTGAAGTAAATGTTGTTGGGGGCGGTGGATGACACTCTGGGACGAGAAGAAGACCCAGAGGGGAGGAAGGCCCAAGGGGGGAAAAGGCCCTAGGGTTTGTGGGAGGAAGCAGTAGGGGAGAGAGAGGAGGTGGGACGGAAGCAGGAGGGGGGTGTAAAGGGAAACTGGAGGGAGGGGGCGAAAAGAAGGAATTAGAAAGAAGGAATAAGACCAAGGAGGAAGGCGAAGTTGATCCAGGAGGAGGAGAAGGACCTGAGGGAGACGAAGGCAGGACAGTATGCAGGAAGTTAGGTAGGAGTGAGGGGGGGAGGGAATCTTGTTCAGGATGCTGCCACCTCCAAGAAGAGGAAGAGGAGGTGGTTGGGGGAGGTGAGGAGGTGGGTGGGGAGGAGGAGGAGGGGAAGGGGTTGAGGAGGAGGTGGGCGGGGTTGGAGGAGGTGGGTGAGGTTGGAGGAGGTGGGCGAGGCTGAGGAGGTGGGCGAGGTTGAGGAGGTGGGCGGGGAGAGGAGGTGACGCTGGCCACATCACGGTTGGTTGAGGTCCACACACACACAACTACCACTCCCAGGGACGTGAAATGAAGACGTGGGGGCGTGGTGGGGGCGGGGGCGTGTTAGGGAGGAGAGAAGGCGTTGGGGCGTGTAGGACAGGATACGGAGGGAGGACGTGTTTCAAAGTTGCCAAGCAGATAAATGGAAAAGTTTATGAAGCAACCCAACCCAACTCAACATAACCCAACAGAACCTAATCTAACCAACCCACCTCACTCCAACCCCACCCCACCCCACCCAACCTAACCCCACCCAATCCCACCTCAATTTCACCCCACCCCACCCCACCCCGGCAGTAGTAATGACGTCAACACGGTACTGAGAATTTGCCCATCATCTTGAAATGGCAGCTGAGTGAGGGGTCAGGCCGAGGGGAGGTTTTAAAGGGTTACTTAGCACGAGTGAGGAGTTATTAAAGGACTAGGTCGACGAGTGAGGGTCAAGGCTGAGGGGAGGCACGGGTCGGGGCTGAGGGGAGGGAGATTTTAACGGAGGTCACATACCCTCTGAGGGGAGAGTCCTGTTCTCACTTCAGGTGTAGGTCAGTCGTACTGCGTCTCCTGCCACTGAGGGAGAGAAGAGGGCTCTGAGGAGGGGTGGGGGTGCGTGAATCAGAGGTGGTGTGGCATCGTGGGTGGGATGAGACAGTGGGGTATCTGTCTGTGTGGCAGTCTGGAGTACCTGTTGATGAGGCTTCCATTTGCACCTTCCCTCCCCCTCTCCCCCCTTCCCCTTCCCCCTCCTTTCCTTCCTCCTTCACTCACCCCTTCACCCTCTCACCCCTTCACCCACCTACATTATCAATTACTCCCCATTACCCACCCTCACCCCACCTATCTCACCCCACCTATCCCCCACCCCACCCACCACCCCACCCCACCCCCACCCCACCCACCCCCCACCCCACCCACACCCCCACCCCACCCACACCCCCCCACCCCACCCACCCCCCACCCCACCCACACCCCCCACCCCACCCACACCCCCACCCACCCACCCTCACCCCACCTATCCCCCACCCCACCCAACCCCACCCCACCCCCACCCCCCCACCCCCCACCTACACCCCACCCCCCTCACCCCACCTCACCCCTCACCCCACCCCCTCACCCCACCTACCCCCTCACCCCACCCACACCCCTCACCCCACCTACCCCACCTACCCCCTCACCTACATTACCACTGCTCTACATACCAGTCTAGGTCATTTTTCTCATGTATTTATCTGAGCTTAATTTATCACGTTACCTAACCCAACCTAACCCAACCCAAGTGTAAAGTAAGTGTTAAGTACAGATTCATGATGTAAAGTAAATCCCCATCACCGTGTTAATCCTAAGTGTGTGTGTACAGTGTTGCCAGACTTGATTGTTACCTTACAGTAGCCACACACCTTTACCTATGATCCAGGTACACCGGTAATTAACTATGCCACCTGGTTCTAATTTACTCACAGCTTACCTGGTTTAAAAGGTAATCGCAGGAGAGTTTACTTAACCTGGCCAGTGTCCGCTTCTCCAACTTGTGTTAATGTCTTATCTGTGGACTTTACCTGAAGAAGGAATCCTTACCTGAAGGTGTCCTCCTGAGTGGACCTGAAGACTTTAAGGGGGGGGAGGGGTGCTCCTTCCCCCCCCTCCCCCCCCCTCTAAGCTTAATCTCCAACCAGGGTTTCCCGTTGACGGTCTGAACACTGAGGCTGTTGTGTAACTTTTTCTTTGTGTGTGTGTGTGTGTGTGTGTGTGTGTTGTGTAGCAGTTGGAGAGAGTGGCTAAGAGGGTGCTATACTCGCAGCATCAGTCAGACTTAACAAGAGGATCCTGGTTCGACTCCCCGGATAACATGATAGCAGGCGTCACATGATACACTCGGTAAAAAAAACCTCTTCTTTACAGAGCTCCTTACCGGGTCCGGATTGTGAAGGTGTGTGTGTGTGTGTGTGTGTGTGTGTGACGGACAGCACGCAAAAGTTTAAGCGAGATACAATCGTTTAACAGACTCCCGCGATGCTATGACAAGGGGGTGTGTAATAATATGTAAACAGCTTCTTCTTCTTTCTCCTCCTCCCTCCTCGCCTTCATCCATCTCCTCGCCTTCTTCCTTCTTTTCTTCTTCCCTCCTCCTTGTTCTTCTTTGTTCTTGTTCTTCTTCTCTTCTTCTTCCTCTTGGTACTCAGAGGGCTCATTTAGGAGAGAGAGAGAGAGAGAGAGAGAGAGATGAATATACTTTTCGTCGTGAATTCTTGACAGACAGACTGACGGAGTGACGTGACTTGACTTGACTTGACTTTCCAGCATGTTGACTGAACTGACTGACTGAACTTGCCAACCACGTGTCAACATCACCACCACCTCAAGCAACTCCAGCCCCTCCCTCCTCCTCCCTCCTCCCTCTCCTCCTCCTCCTCCCTCCTCCCTCCCTCCCTCCCTCAAAGATAACCTCATTGTTAGGTATAGAGATAGTGAGAGATATTGTTAGCGATAGGGAAGCCATATCTCAGCTCTCACCATTATTCAGCCAGACGTCTCTCTCAGGATATGTTAGTGTTAGGTTAGGGTGTCAGGTTAGGTTAGGTTAAGGTAGGGTCGGTTACTAAGGTTAGGTTAAGGTGGTTAGGTTAAGGGCAAGGTAGTTAATCTTCATGTGAAACACCTTGGGGTGGGGCTAATCACCATGTATAAACCCCCTCACATCATCAATTAACGAGAAACCAATCACGGGGCGAGTCATAGAGTGGCTGGCACGCACCAGAGATCCCCATTGGTCCATGACTTGAGCGTGGGCGGGGCTATCCGGCTCTGAAATACAGTAACAATGAATGAACAAGTATCCGGCTCTGAAATAACGTATGACATATCTGGCTGTGATGGAGACCAGGGCGAGGAGGTGATCTGGGGGTGGCGTGACCTTTGACCCGGGCGTGTGCGGTCATCAGGGTCGAGGTTGTTAGTGTTTGTGACATAAACAAGGTGTGGCAGATGGTAGGTGCCTGATGGTGGCGAGGTCAGTGTGGTGTGTGGCTTGATTCTGCTGTTTGTTTGTTTTGTGTAAAACTTTGTGTATCAATTTTTGGGAGTTAGGTTAGATTAAACAGCTCATATGTCCCTGACTGTATTGCACGGTGGTCGCCCTGCGTGGTGTCGTGACCTCCTGTTAATATTGTCTTGACTTCATCTGGCATAGTGCCATGACCTTCTTTGGCATAGTGCCATAACCTTGTTTGGCATAGCGCCGTGACCTTTGGCAGCGCCATGACTTTTGGCATAGTGCCATGACCTTCTTTGGCATAGTGCCATGACCTTCTTTGGCATAGTGCTATGACCTTCTTTGGCATAGTGCTATGACCTTCTTTGGCATAGTGCCATAACCTTCTTTGGCATAGTGCCATGACATTGGGCAGCGTCATGACCTTCTTTGGCATAGTGCTATGACCTTCTTTGGCATAGTGCCATAACCTTCTTTGGCATAGTGCCATGACCTTATTTGGTGAAATAAGGTCATGTGTATAATCTTTAGGTGATCCTGTCTCTCTATCATGACAAGCTGAAGCGAATTGTTGGGAGAGAATCACAGTTCCTCTCCCTGATCAGTGATGACGCGGCGCAGTGAAAGTCTGTACGAGTGGGGGGGGGGGACACTCCTCCCTGGGTTGAGTTTTCTCTTCTCTCGCCTCACCTGTGTGTGTGTGTGCCCCCACCCCCCACGTGTGCACTAAACGGTTTCCTACTTATTTACACAGTTGTCGTCACTGGATGACCGAGTCTGATTTTTTTAGTCGTTTTGTGGTTTTTATTTACATTATTTATATATTTATACTTCTTTATTTATTTGTTTATTTTTATTTTTGTTATTTTTGTATTTATTTCTGACCTCGCGTGTCTGTCTGTCTGTCTGTAACTGTTGGTTGCGGCAGCGGGTGGCAGGCGACATACATTCAGCTGGTCACTCCCACTTTACAGGGTATTGATAAACGGTGATGTATTGTCGCTCTTAAAAAAAGTGTACATGTGTGTATGTGTGTGTGTGTGTGTGTGTGTGTGTGTGTGTGTGTGTCGCCTCCCTGACGTCTCCCGGCCAGACAGCCTGTCACCAAGATGTCAGACGCGACCCCTGTCAAAACAACAGTTAAAAGAGTCCTGTCTGCACCACACCCAGTCTTTACTACACTCTAATAATTCAGTTAGGTTTATGTAAAGGTGCCCTGCCATGTTTACTTGCCCTCCACCATCCCTGAAGATAAATTTTCCAGAAATGGACACTCTCTCTCTCTCTCTCTCTCTCTGTGCTATATGGACTGATGAGAGGTGTGTGTGTGTACAATACTCAACGGTTTATTGAAAGAACTTGGCAGCCAGAAGTTACTGAAAAATATACAGTTACATATTTGGGGAATGGGTTACGAATTACAGATAATATACAAGTAACATAAGTGACACAAATAAGACATATAATAACTTAGATGGGGAAAAGCTCAAACTACATTTCATTTCAACATAGTGACAGTGTAAGGAGCAGTGTTTACTGGGAGTGAATACACTGATTTATTACAAGTTATTGATAATTTTTACAATGGTTGGGACTGGGCTGTTCTTATAGCGATCAGTTCGTGCACGTATGGGCTGGATGCGGTTGTGGTGTCGAACAGCAATTCTCGGACAAGGAGTGGGCAGGGCCAAACAGACTCGGCCTGGCTGCTAAAACCGGGAGCGCCTTCGGGGCACGTCTTGTCTCACTGACGGTTGACAAGTGTGTGTGTGTCCGTCCTCCTTGACAGTGTTATGACAGGAGTCGAGTCATGTGGTTGAGTGCTCATCATGCTGACACCTCTCTCTCTCTCTCTCTCTCGGGTGTTAATATCTCGTTTCTTCTTGACTCTAATCAACGTCTCAAAAGGTTCAAGGTGTATCGATGTAGAGCCAATTACAGGTGTGCTTGTACACAGGTGGGTGTTTGGTATCACCTGAAGATTAGCCCCTCCCCCTTGTTTAGTGTCACCTTAAGATAAAATACCCTTAACCTAACACAACCTACAACAACCTAACTTAACCAAACCAAACCTAATCTAACCTGAAACAACCTAGCCTAGCCTAACACAACCTAACCTAGCTTAACCTAAAACAACCTAACCTAACACAACTCTACAACAACCTAATTTATCCCACCAAACCTAATCTAACCTGTAACAACCTGATTTAAACAACCCACCTAGCTTAACCTGTGGGTCAATTCTAACCTAGCTTAACCTGTGTCAATTTAACCTAGCTTAATTCTAAAATGTTCTGGAATTTGAACAACCTAATCCTAGCTTAACCTACTTCAGTCTGGTTTATTTTTATTCCAGTTGGTTTATAATTCCCAACTGGTTTAATATTTGACTGCCGGATGAGTGTGGGAGGAAGTAGGTTAGGTTAGGTTAGGTTAGGTTAGGGTTAAGTAGGTTAGGCTAGGGGTTGTCAGGTGTGTAAGGGCAAGCTAGGTCAGGTAAGGGCAAGCTAGGTTAGGGGTTGCTTGGGTCTGGTAAGGGCAAGCTAGGTTAGGTTATTAGTTTTGCCAGGTCAGGTTAGGTTTAGCTAGGTCAGGTAGGCAAGCTTGTTTAGGTTAGTTTAAGCTAGGTCAGGTTAGGTTAGCTAGGTTAGGTTAGTTAAGTTACGTTAGGTTAGGTTAGGGTTATACGTTAGTGCGCTAGCTTCACCCACAACTGATAATGGCGTGTGTGTCCTGTCACCACCACCGTCTTTTGGATTGTGAGGTATTGGCACTGACATCACTATCCCCCCCACGCACACGCTCAGCCACATATACATACATACATACACACACACACATTTACCCACACGTGTGAGAGAGAGAGAGAGAGAGAGAGAGCATCTTCACCTGTAAAATAAGACATCTCAACCCTTCGTGTGTGCGTGCGTGTGTGTGTGTGTGTGTGTGCGTGCTACAAACCATCTGGTGTTAAAACTAAAGAAAATATTAATAGTGTGGACCAGTAGTGAAGGGGTTAAACTCTCCCTGTACACTGTGTTTGAATACATCTTAGGGTCTAAACCTCTTTCAATCCTCTGAGTTAAATACCTAAGCGTGTTACAGTATCTCGTATAAAAAATATAGCCTCTCTCTCCCTCTCTTAGATCTGCCCTCTCTCTCCCCTCTCCTCTTTTCTCCCCCCACACACACACACACACACACACACGCACACACACACACACGCTGTTTAGTCATTGTTTGCCACTTAAGAGAGTTGGAGCACGATACTTGTGTACTTGTTTACACTGTCTGGGGTCAACGCAGCCCAGAAAAACACACCCCAAGCGCTTTACTCTGTTTACTCAATAGAACAGCGCGGAAAGCTTACAAACAGCGCGGAAAGCTTACAAACAGCGCGGAAAGCTTACAAACAGCGCGGAAAGCTTACAAACAGCGCGGAAAGCTTGCAACAGCACGGAAGCTTGCAAACAGCGCGGAAAGCTTGCAAACAGCGCGGAAAGCTTGCAAACAGCGCGAAAGCTTGCAAACAGCGCGGAAAGCTTGCAAACAGCGCGGAAAGCTTGCAACAGCGCGAAAGCTTGCAAACAGCGCGGAAAGCTTGCAAACAGCGCGGAAAGCTTGCAAACAGCGCGAAAGCTGGCAAACAGCGCGGAAAGCTTGCAAACAGCGCGGAAAGCTTGCAAACAGCGCGGAAAGCTTGCAAACAGCGCGGAAAGCTTATTTAATGTATTCGCGCGCAGAGGTGGATGTAGTTAGCCGCCCTGCTGTTAAGTGAAGTAACCATCTAGTACAGGTCGTTAAGTGTTAAGTACCATCTAGTACAGGTCGTTAAGTAACCATCTAGTACAGGTCGTTAAGTGTTAAGTAACTGTCTAGTATAGATCGTTAAGTGTTAAGTAACCATCTAGTACAGGTCGTTAAGTTTAAATGAAAAGAAGAATAAGGGAAGAGGCAGAGAACAGGAAGAGTATTGTTGTGTGAAGGAGGAGGAAGAAGAAGAGGAAGATAATGTCAAGTGGTGAAGACAAAGGAGAAGGAGGAGGAGGTGGAGGTGGGTAAAGAGTTTAAGAGGAAGACGACGACAGGAGGATACTCTCTGATGAAGGAAAAGAAGGAAGTGTCAAGGAGAGAGAGAGAGAGAGAGAGAGAGAGAGAGAGAGACTATAAACAAGAAAAATTGAGAGACAAGGACTGCCCCCTCCCCTTAGAATACCCACTCTCTCTCCCTCAGGATACCCCTCCCCCTCTCCTCAGGATACCCCTCCCTCCCCTCACATCATACCACCTTAATACAAAGAAAATCCCACGGTGTCAAAGATTACCGTTTCACCATCGTCACCACCATCATCATCATCACCACCATCATCATCACCATCATCACCATCACCATCATCACCATCATCACCATCATCACCACCTCATCACCATCATCACCACCATCACCATCATCACCATCATCATCATCATCACCATCATCACCATCATCACCATCGTCACCACCATCATCATCATCACCATCGCCATCACCATCATCATCATCATCATCACCATCGTCACCACCATCACCATCATCACCACCACCATCATCACCATCATCATCATCACCATCACCACCACTCACATCATCACCACCACCTCATCACCATCACCACCATCACCACAACCGTTCCGCCGACCTTGTATGGGAAACATTCTTAATCGCGGGAGAACATTCGCTTTCATTACCAACGTCCGTGTGTGGGGGGTGTGTGTGTGTGTGTGTGTGTGTGTGTGTGTGTGTGTGTGTGTGTGTGTGGGTGTGACTATTCCCAGCCAGGATGGTGTGGGGTAACGGCTGTGATGCCCCAGGCGCTGTTCACACACGGTGAGGAGGTGAGGGTAGAGGTTTGGGAAATATTTCTGTATACAGTATAAGTAAATCTAATCTAACCTAACTTACATGCTGAACTTAACCTAACTTAAATTAAATTAACCTGACCTGAGCTACTATAACCTACTCCAACCAGCCTAACCCAACCTAACCTAACCTAACCTAACCTAACCTAACCTAATCCAATCTGGTTCTAAATAATGTACCTGGTAGAGTATTGTTAATGTGTTAAGAAATCGGCCTTTGGGGTGTGTGGGTGTGGGTGTGTGTGTGTGTGTGTGGGTGTGGGTGGGGGTGTGTGTGTGTGGTGTGTGTGGGTGTGGGTGTGTGGTGTGTGTGTGTGTGTGTGTGTGTGTGGGTGTGTGTGTGGGTGTGTGTGTGTGTGTGTGGGTGTGGGTGTGTGTGTGTGTGTGTGTGTGTGTGTGTGTGTGAATCCAAGAAGTAGGGGAATAGGTTAGTTAAAAAAAATAGATGTGGTGGAGGGAGGGAGGGAGGGAGGGAATGGGTGTGGGTGGAGGGAGGGAGGGAATGGGTGTGGTGGAGGGAGGGAGGAGGGGATGGGTGTGGTGGAGGGAGGAGGGAGGGAATGGGTGTGGTGGAGGGAGGAAGGGAGGGAATGGGTGTGGTGGAGGGAGGAAGGGAGGGAATGGGTGTGGTGGATGGAGGAAGGGAGGGAATGGGTGTGGTGGAGGGAGGGAGGGAGGAATGGGTGTGGTGGAGGGAGGAAGGAGGAATGGTCACAGGGAAGACTTGATGGTGACATTTAGAGCTCCCTGATGGCTACCTTCCAGCTCTTACACTGGTCCCTCCTTCCTCCCTCCTTCTCACCTTCCCTCCTCCCCTTCCTTTCCCCCTCCCTCCCTCCTCACTTCTCCCTCCTCTCACCTTTCCCTCCCTTCCTTCCCTCCTCCCTTCCTTCACCTTCCCTCCCTTCTTCTCCCCCTCCTCTACCTGGGGACCGAAAGAGGCAGTCAGAGAGACATTGATGAAAGAGAGAATAAGAGACAAAGACGGAGACAGATAAACAGACGGTCACGAGAGAGAGAGTTATGTGTTCTCTCACCTGTGTGTTAATGAGTTTTGTGACCTTTGGATACCTGGTTGTCTGCCTTCGTTTACTGGACAGGTGAGGAAGGCTTCAGCAAGGAGGAGATAGAGAATAAGAGAAAGAGGACATGGAAGAACAAGATAAAGGAGAGAGGAGGTAGGGGGAGGCGTTACGTAGGCCTGGTCCACCCACCACCGACACACACACACACACACACACACACACGCACACGCACACACAGAGCCCCGCCCAATGCTCATGATGTATGTGTAGTACTTAGAGAGGAAGGAAGGAGGTGAAGGGAGGGAGGGAAGGAAAAAAAGGAGGGAGGGAGGCAAAAAGGAGGGAGGGAAGGAAAAAAGGAGGAAGGAAGGAAAAAAGGAGGAAGGAAGGAAAAAGGAGGAAGGAAGGAAAAAGGAGGGAAGGAAGGAAAAAAGGAGGAGGGAAGGAAAAAGAGGCAAGGAAGGAAAAAGGAGGGGAGGGAAGGAAAAAAGAGGGAAGGAAGGAAAAAGGAGGGCAGGAAGGAAAAAAAAAGGAGGGAGGGAAGGAAGGTAGGAGAGAGGTTAGGAAAGAAAGGGGATAGAGGGAAAAGAAGCAAGGTAGTAGGGAAGGAAGGAAGGAGAGGGGGAAGAAAGAAGGAAGGAAAAAGAGTGTGTGTGAGTGTCTCGAGTTATCGTGTACTCACCTGTGGAAGGAGGAAGGTATCATGGTAACTACTTCTTGTTAATCCTCTGAGGTCAACCCCAAGCTGAGTGGGAGTGAGAGGGAGATAAGGGGACGACGAGAGTGAGAGGGATGAGAGGGGGTGTGTGTGTGTGTGTGTGTGTGTGTGTGTGTGTGTGTGTGTGCTGTTGTAAAATACACCTCATTAGTTTTACATTATTAAAACCAGCCTGACCACATCCTGTCTTCACTGTACTGTATCGGGGCGTTGTAGATGTAGGTGGTGGTGGTGGATTGTGGTAGGTGGTGGTGGTGGTTATGCTGGTTAGGTTGTTGTAATAACTTGTATTTGTTTTGGTACTTAAGACGAGGGTTAATAGGGTGATGACGCAGTGCTTGTTACACACACACACACACACACACACACACACACACCTCTCTCTCTCTCTCTCTCTCTCCACAGGTAAGTTGAGTCTCTGGCATCTCTCCAGAACCGGGAACAGGTGTGTCTTTACCCCCTTGAGTACCATGACTTAACCCTCTGAGTACGGTGACCTAACCCCTAGAGTACGGTGACTTAACCTCTGAGTACGGTGACCTAACCCCTAGAGTACGATGACTTAACCCTCTGAGTACGGTGACCTAACCCTAGAGTACGATGACTTAACCTCTGAGTACAGTGACCTAACCCTAGAGTACCATGACTTAACCCCTGAGTACAGTGATCTAACCCCTAGAGTACCATGACTTAACCCTCTGAGTACAGTGATCTAACCCCAGAGTACCATGAGCTTAACCCTGAGTACGGTAACCTAACCCCTAGAGTACCGTGACTTAACCCTCTGAGTACGGTGACCTAACCCCTAGAGTACGATGACTTAACCCTCTGGAGTACGGTGACCTAACCCCTTGAGTACCATGACTTAACCCTTCTGAGGTGACCTAACTCCTAGAGTACGATGACTTAACCTCTGAGTACGGTGACCCAACCCTAGAGTACGATGACCTAACCCTCTGAGTACGGTGACCTAACCCCTAGAGTAGTACGATGACTTAACCCTCTGAGTACGGAGTGACCTAACCCCTTGAGTACCATGACTTAACCCTCTGAGTACGGTGGACCTAACTCCTAGAGTACGATGACTTAACCCTCTGAGTACGGTGACCTAACCCTGTACGATGACTTAACCCTCTGAGTACGGTGACCTAACCCTAGAGTACGATGACCTAACCCTCTGAGTACGGTGACCTAACCCCTAGAGTACGATGACTTAACCCTCTGAGTACGGTGACCTAACCCCTTGAGTACCATGACTTAACCCTCTGAGTACGGTGACCTAACCCTAGAGTACGATGACTTAACCCTCTGAGTACGGTGACCTAACCCCTAGAGTACGATGACTTAACCTCTGAGTACGGTGACCTAACCCCTAGAGTACGATGACCTAACCTCTGAGTACGGTGACCTAACCCCAGAGTACCATGACTTAACCCTCTGAGTACGGTGACCTAACCCCTTGAGTACCATGACTTAACCCTCTGAGTACAGTGACCTAACCCCTAGAGTACGATGACTTAACCTCTGAGTACGGTGACCCAACCCTTGAGTACCATGATTCTAACCCTCTGAGTACGGTGACCTAACCCTTGAGTCAATGATTAACCCCTCTGAGTACGGCGACCTAACCCTAGAGTACGATGACCTAACCTTCTGAGTACGGTGACCAACCCCTATGTACGATGACTTAACCTCTGAGTACGGTGACCTAACCCTTGGAGTACCATGACTTAACCTCTGAGTACGGTGACCTAACCCCTGAGTACCATGACTTAAACCCTCTGAGTACGGTGACCTAACCCTTGAGTACGATGACTTAACCCTCTGGTGATCTAACCCCTTGAGTACCATGACTTAACCCTCTGAGTACGGTGACCTAACCCTTGAGTACCATGACTTAACCCTCTGAGTACGGTGACCTAACCCCTAGGAGTACGATGACTCTAACCCTCTGAGTACGGTGACCTATCCCCTAGGAGAGATGATTTAACCCTCTGAGTACGGTAACCTAACCCCTAGAGTACCGTGACTTAACCTCTGAGTACGGTGACCTAACCCCTAGAGTACCGTGACTTAACCTCTGAGTACGGTGACCTAACCCCTAGAGTACGATGACTTAACCCTCTGAGTACGGTGACCTAACCCCTAGAGTACGATGACTTAACCCTCTGAGTACGGTGACCTAACCCCTTGAGTACGATGACTTAACCCTCTGAGTACGGTGACCTAACTCCTAGAGTACGATGACTTAACCCTCTGAGTACGGTGACCTAACCCCTTTAGTACGATGACTTAACCCTCTGAGTACGGTGACCTAACCCCTAGAGTACGATGACTTAACCTCTGAGTACGGTGTCCTAACCCTTGAGTACCATGACTTAACCCTCAGTGCAGTGACCTAACCCCTTAGTACCATGACTTAACCCTCTGAGTACGGTGACCTAACCCCTAGAGTGATGACCTACCCTCTGAGTACGGTGACCAACCCTAGAGTACGATGACAACCCTCTGAGTACGGTGACCTAACCCCTTGAGTACCATGACTTAACCCTCTGAGTACGGTGACCCTGCTTGAGTACCATGACTTAACCTCTGAGTACGGTGACCTACCCCTTGAGTACGATGACTTAACCCTCTAGTACGGTGATCTAACCCTAGGTACCATGACTTAACCCTCTGAGTACGGTGACCTATCCTAGAGTACGATGACTTAACCTCTGAGTGCGGTGACCTAACCCTAGAGTACGATGACTTAACCTCTGAGTACGGTGACCTAACCTTGAGGTACCATGAATCAACCCTCTGGTACGGTGACCTCCCTAGAGTGATGACTTAACCCTCTGAGTGCAGTGACCTAACCTAGAGTACGATGACTTAACCCTCTGAGTACGGTGACCTAACCCCTAGGTACGATGACAACCCTCTGAGTACGGTGACCTAACCCCTAGAGTACGATGACAACCCTCTGAGTACGGTGACCTAACCCCTAGAGTACGATGACAACCCTCTGGTGCGGTGACCTAACTAGAGTACGATGACAACCCTCTAGTACGGTGACCTAACCCCTTGAGTACGATGACAACCCTCTGAGTACGGTGACCTATCACTAGGTACGATGACTTAACCTCTAGTACGGTGACCTAACCCCTAGGTGCGATGACAACCTCTGAGTACGGTGACCTAACTGAGTACGATGTAACCCTCTGAGTACGGTGACCTAACTCCCTTGAGTACGATGACTTAACCCTCTGGTACGGTGACCTAACCCTAGAGTACGATGACTTAACCCTCTGAGTACGGTGACCTAACCTTGAGTACGATGACAACCTCTGAGTACGATGACAACTAGGTGCAGCTTCCTCTAGTACGGTGACCTAACCCCTGGAGTACGATGACAACCCTCTGAGGTACGATGACAACCTCTGGTACTGCCCTAACCCCTGGTACGATGACTTAACCCTCTGAGTACGGTGACCTAACCCTAGAGGTACGATGACAACCCTCTAGTACGGTGACCTAACCCCTTGAGTACGATGACTTAACCCCTAAATTTGGTGACCTAACCCTAGAGTACGATGACTTAACCCTCTGAGTACGGTTGAACTTTTGTTTTGCCTATGTGTAACCTAACCTAACCTAACCTAACCTAATCCTCTACTTTATTATTTTCCTTCCCCTCCTCCCCCCTTTCTCTTCACCCTCACTTATTTTCCTTCTTCTTCCTCCTCCTCTTCCTCCTCCTCTTCTTCCTGGTCCTCCTCCAACTCCTCTTCCTTGTCCTTCTCCTATTTTTCCTGTTCCTCCTCCTCTTCTTCCTGTTCCTCCTCCTCCTCTTCCTCCTGGTTCTCTTCCTCTTCTTCCTGGTCCTCCTCCTCCTCCTCTTCTTCTCTTCCTTTTCACTAGTGCCGGAGCAGGATCTCAGGCGCTGTGTGTGTGGCCAGCAGCGGCAGTTGTGGTGAGCAGGTCCACTTGTGCCGTCTGCTTCATCACTTCTTCTTCTTCTTCTTCTTCTTCTTCTTCTTCCAATATGCACGGGGGAGAGGTGGGCGTGGTCCCCGTCAGGCAGGTGTTGGTGGAGACCAGGTGTGTGTGTGTGTGTCACTGTCTAGATGCTGTCGCTTGTTTATGGTGGTAGTAGTGGTGGCAGGTGGTGGTGTTAGTAGTGGTGGCAGGTGGTGGTGGCAGGTGGTGGTGGTAGTAGTGGGTGGCAGGTGGTGGTGTTAGTAGTGTTGGCAGGTGGTGGTGGTAGTAGTAGTGTTGGCAGATGGTGGTGTTAGTAGTGTTGGCAGGTGGTGGTGTTAGTAGTGTTGGCAGGTGGTGGTGGTAGTAGTGGTGGCAGGTGGTAGTGGTAGTTGTGGGTGTTGCAGTGGTGGTAGTGGTGTTGGCAGGTGGTGGTGGTAGTAGTGGTGGCAGGTGGTGGTGGTAGTAGTGGTGGCAGGTGGTGGTGGTGGTAGTAGCAGGTGGTGGTGGTGTAGTGTGGCAGGTGGTGGGTGGTGGTAGTGTTGGCGGGTGGTGGTGGTAGTAGTGTTGGCAGGTGGTGGTGGTAGTAGTGGTGGTGGTAGTAGTGGTGGTGGTAGTGGTGGTGGCAGGTGGTGGTGGTAGTAGTGTTGGCAGGTGGTGGTGGTAGTAGTAGTGTTGGCAGATGGTGGTGGTGGTAGTAGTGTTGGCAGGTGGTGGTGGTAGTAGTGTTGGCAGGTGGTGGTGGTAGTAGTGTTGCAGGTGGTGGTGGTTGTAGTAGTGTTGGCAGGTGGTGGTGGTAGTGTTGGCGGTGGTAGTGGTGGTAGTAGTATTGGCAGGTGGTGGTGGTAGTAGTGTTGGCAGGTGATGGTGGTAGTAGTGCGGGTGGTGGTGGTAGTAGTGTTGGCAGGTGGTGGTGGTAGTAGTGTTGGCAGGTGGTGGTGGTAGGGGTGTAGACCTTGGTTGTCAACACACAAGTTGGCACAACCTACTACAATGTGATTACGTAAAGTCTCTCTCTCTCTCTCTCTCTCTCTCTCTCTCTCTCTCTCTCTCTCTCTCTCTCTCTCTCTCTCTCTCCTCGTGTGTCTGTTCTTTTAAGCTGACCTCGTCTCGTCATGTTTATCTTCGCCTCCTCTTCCTCCTAATTAACTACTCGTCTTCTTCCTCCTACTTTTCTCCTCCTCCTCTTCCTTCTACTTATCTTCTTCTCCCTCCTCTCTTTCTCATTCATCTGTCCACTCCTCCCTCTCCTTCACCTCCTCGTACCTCTTTTCTCCCCTCCTTCATTTCCTCCCTCTGTTCCTCCTTCTTTCCTCTCTGTACCTCCTCCTTCATCCCCCTTCTCCTCCTCCCATCCTTCACCTCTCCCTCCTTCGTACCTGTAATCTACACCGTAAGTTACACTCCCAGTACACCTGAGACAACCTGAGAGCCTACCCCTACCTGAGACAACCTGAGAGCCTACCCTCACCTTGAGACAACCTGAGAGCCTACCCCACCTGAGACAACCTGAGAGCCTACCCTCACCTGAGACAACCTGAGAGCCTACCCCTCACCTGAGACAACCTGAGAGCCTACCCCTTACCTGAGACAACCTGAGAGCCTACCCTCACCTGAGACAACCTGAGAGCCTACCCCTTACCTGAGACAACCTGAGAGCCTACCCCTCACCTGGAGACAACCTGAGAGCCTACCCCTACCTGAGACAACCTGAGAGCTACCCCTTACCTGGAGACAACCTGAGAGCCTACCTCACCTGGAGACAACCTGAGAGCCTACCCCTCACCTGAGACAACCTGAGAGCCTACCCTTACCTGAGACAACCTGAGAGCCTACCCCTTGCCTGAGACAACCTGAGCCTACCCTCACCTGGAGACAACCTGAGAGCCTACCCTCACCTGAGAGCCTACCCTCACCTGAGAGCCTACCCTCACCTGAGACAACCTGAGAGCCTACCTCACCTGAGGCAACCTGAGAGCCTACCTGAGACTAATTACCAGGTGTTATGCTGACGTGTAGTGAAAGTAAGATTATCCAACGGAAGAAAGGATTAATATATACGTAAAATAGGAGAAAGTTGCCCCTGTGAAAGCATTTAGGATTTGTGGTGTTAAAGTGTGTCTGGTTCTGGGTGCTAGGAGTGGACTAATCCCAACCTAACTTAACCCAACCTAACTTAACCTAACCTAACCTAACCTAACCTAACTGTAGCCTGTGTTGTTGTTTGTTTATTGTTGTTACTATTGTTGTTGTTTGCAGTAAGCTAGCAGTGGTGGTAGTTTAGGTAAGGTTAGGTTAGGCTAGGCTAGGTTAGGTTAGGTTAGGTTAGGTTAGGTTAGGCTAGGTTAGGCTGGCAGTAGTGGTGATGGTTGGGTGAGGCCTTGTTTATGTCTCTTAAGTTCATTATTATGCTTGTAATTATATATACCTCCCTCCATCTACCTCTTCCCTCCCCCTCCTTCCTCTACCCCTCCCTCCTTCCTTTACCTCCCTCTCCCCCTTACCCTCTTTCCCCATCTTCCCTCCCACCCACCTCCCTCTCCCTCCCCCCCACCTCCCTCCCCCCCACCTCCCCTCTCCCCCCCCACCCACCCCTCTTCCTCCCACCCACCCCCATCTTCCTCCCACCCACCCCCCCATCTTCCCCCACCCACCCCCCATCATTTTAGTAGATTTTGTTATTGAAACATCATTTAGCCAGAGGAACACAGATACAGAGTGGATAGCATGGTGGTAGTAAGAGCGTATGAGAGAGTGCTACCACAGTTATCACTTCCGAGAGACAAGTGTCGAGATAATGAGAGAGAGAGAGAGAGAGAGAGGGAGAGAGAGAGAGAGAGAGAGAGAGAGTTAAAAGCGATGCACTAACACTGACTCTTTAACCAGCGTGACACTTAACCAGGTGACACTTAAACCAGCGGGACATTTTAGCCAGCGTGACACTTAAACCAGCGTGACACTTAGGAGAGGAAGACACTTACCTTAGGCACTTGAGGAGGCTCTTAAGACACTGTTGCAGGTAAATTCTTGACCTGGTCAGGTATTGTGCCTGACGAGAGAGAGAGAGAGAGAGAGAGAGAGAGAGAGAGAGAGAGAGATGAAAATTGACTAACTGGTGGTGAAGGTTATGGGAACAGTGGTGTGTACTGTACTCACCCTCTCCCTCCCTCCTGTTCCTTACTCCCTCACTCCTCACCCTCCCTCACTGTCAACACCTCCACACTCCCTTGAGGGTGAGAGAGGAGGGAGAGAGGGTAAGTGGGTTCTGATGTGGGCCTTTTTCTCTGGGTCGTGGGTAGTGGGGGTTGATGGTGGATGGGTAGTGTGGATGGTGGGAATGTCAAGCTATTTCTGTTTTATTGTTGTGAGATCCAGCTGGGAAGGACCTTGTGTGTCAGGACCTGTCTGTAGAAGGGAGGAAGGGGAGGTGACGACGGGTACACTGCAGGGAGAAGGAGGAGGAAGAAGAGGGGAAGAAGAGGGGAGGAGGAGGAAGGAAGAAGGAAGAGGAGGTGGTGGTGGTTCACTGGTATTCAATAAGGATCGAACTTTTTAGTGTCTACTGTAGGTCCAGGTTCTAAGTAAGAGTGTGTGTGTGTGTGTGTGTGTGTGTGTGTGTGTGTGTGTGTAGCTTAAATTATGAGATTACACGCATTCTCACCGTCTCCAGTTACGAGGAAAATTTAACGTAGACTTTTAAAGAGAATCCGGTTCCAAGGGTTGTTAGGTTTGTTTTGGGTTAGGTTTGGTATGTTTGGCTCGGTTAAGTTAGGTTAGATTTGGCCTATGCTTGGTTAGGTTGGGTTAGGTTAGGTTAGTCAGGTCCTCCTCTCCCAAACTTACCTCAACTGGCACTTCACCTGACGTCAATTCCAAGGGGAGGAGGAGGAGAGGAGGAGGGGTGTTCCGTCAGCTACCATGCCCCCTTAACTATCTTACAGCCTCTGATCAACCAATTGCCCCCTAACCACCATCAGTAGTGACAGAGCTTAGCCAGATCACCACGACCCAGTGGGAGGGTGGGTTGTTATTCAATGAATCTACTGAACACCTCTGCTTGTAGCCCTCCCCATTCTCCCTAAGTATTTAAGATTTAGGACCGACCTCTTCTTGTTGTTTTAGGTATACTGTACTGCCCTTTGAGGGATTTAAGGTGTTGTACGCTCTTAGGTTTTAAGGCTCATCTCCTTCCTGTCTGGGATTTGGACCTTCCCTCCCTCTCTCTCCTCTTAGGACCCCTAGCCTCTCCTTTCTTTAGGACTCTTCCCTCCTCTCTCAATCTTGTAGGACTCTCTTTCCACTCCTCTGTCTCTTTCCCTGTAGAACCCTTAGCCCTCCTTTTATTTTAGGTGTTTTAAGTGGTCTTAAGGTAGGAGATCATTTAGGACAAGGACTCACTCAGGTCTGTGGGACTGGGAAGTTGCACCCCGCCCCTGAGGACCATTTTAACGACACAGCCTCTTCATGGTGCTGGTCCTGACTCTCTCAGGTGACGTGATGTATTAGTGGTATTATTATTGTTGTTGTTATTGTTGTTGTTGTTATTGTTGTTTTTTATTATTGTTTAATATTTATTTTATTGTTTTATTGATGTTGGTGCTGTTGTTAATTTATTTGTATTATTGTAATTATTATTAGAGAGAGAGAGAGAGAGAGAGGAGGGGAGAGAGAGGTTGTGTATATTGGCTTCTTCTCTCGGAATTCTTAGTTGGCATATTTTATCCATTATTTTTCTGCCTTTCATTCTCCACGCTATTCTTCCCACTGTATAGGAGGAGGGAGGGAGTGGGGTGTAGAGTGAAGAAAGGAGGGATATAGAGAGAGACAAGAGAGGAGGAGGCAGGGTGTGAGTGTAGAGAGAGGGAGGGAGTGTAGGGAGAGAGAGAGAGAGGGAGAGAGGGGGATGAGAATGGGAGGGTGTCGAGTTCTCTTTAATTACCTGTGGGAGCCAAGACGACTCTGGGAACTACTACTGCTGGCGCCCACCACCCACCCACCCACCAAACCCACCCACCCACCCACCCTTTTATCATTCTGGGAAGAAAAAAATTGGCGTCTTTAAGTGTCTTGGAGCAGCCAAATATTTAACCAGATATTATAAATTTTTTAATAGTGTGATGGCCCAGAGAGGTAGGTGTGGGGGCTTGGGGCATGTAGGACAGGTCTCTATCATCCTCTCCCTTCCTTATTTCACCTCCTTTCCTTATTTCACCCTCCTTTCCTTATTTCACCCCCTCCCTTTCCTTATTTCCTCCCCCTTTCCTCACTTCCTCCCCCCCCTTTCCTCACTTCACCCTTCCCTCCCTCACCTTCATATGTGGATAGAATTGTACCTTGG
This sequence comes from Homarus americanus, assembly GCF_018991925.1. Classification (NCBI taxonomy): domain Eukaryota; kingdom Metazoa; phylum Arthropoda; class Malacostraca; order Decapoda; family Nephropidae; genus Homarus; species Homarus americanus. The sequence continues at coordinate 3,413 of NW_024746408.1, read as the reverse complement.
ACGTATGGATAGATAGATAGGAACATTGATGATAACAGAGACAGACAGACAGACAGGCATACAGACAGACAGACAGACAGACAGACAGGCATACAGACATGTTCACTCACTAAATACTTCTCACAGCCTGTCCACACCATTCAACTCACCTCACACCTGCACCCCCCACCCCCCACACCCCCACCACACCCCATACCCCCTCCTCCCCCACCACTCTCCACCACCACCACACCCCACCACTCTCCCTACCACCACCCCACGCCCCACCACCCCATCACACTCCACCAACACACTTACCAGATAAAGCAGCATAAGACTTCAGTAGCTCCACACGACGCTGCTTCACTAACTGTACAAGGATCAATCCGATTGTCCACTTGGGGTCCAATAACAGGTTTAAAGAGATCGATCTGGTCTATAAACTCTGCCGTCAGGGGGTGCTGCTATATCCGGAGGAGGAGGGCGACTGTATATTAAAAATGGCCGGCGAGATGACGCTATGTGTTATTATTCTTAACTTTAAACGGGGTGTTCTCTCTTTTTTTTTTCTCTCTCTCTCTCTCTCTCTCTCTCAGTCGAGATCTTGTCGGGGTGTTAGAGGTTAGCGGGTAGGTCTTATTAAGGTTCGTCTGTGGTCTTAATCCTTTGCAACTTTGATCTCTTAAAGTTCTGCACAAGTTTATTTTTTATTATTATTATTATTTTATTGGGGAGGGGCTGGTTTGGTAGGTTGAGCTAGGCTGTGCTAGGTTGGGCTGGGTTAGACTAGGCTTGGTTGTTAGAAATGTAGGGGAAGGAGGTGGTGTAGGGTGACGCAGCAGGCAGGCAGTAGGAGGAGGATGGCAGGTTTAACTATGAAACATTCACGTGGTCCCTGCCCTCCACACACCTACCACCTACCACAACCTACCATCACCTACCACCACCTCTACCCACACCACCACCACTACCTCCACCTCGACCACCACCTGCACCCACCACCGACCACCACCACCACCTACACCCACCACCACCTACGACCACCACCACCACCACACGACCACCACCACCACCACCGACCACCACCACCTCGACCACCACCACCACAGCCACCACCACCACCACCGACCACACCACCACCCACCACCACCACCACCTCGACCACCACCACCCACCACCTGCCACCACCACCACCACCACCACCCACGACCACCACCACCCCACCCACCACCACCACCCACCACCACCACCACCTACCACCACCTACCACCACACCACCTGACCACCACCACCACCTACGTGACCACCACCACCGACCACCACCACCACCACCAGCCACCACCACCACCTACGACCACCACCACCACCGACCACCACCACCACCACCACACCACCTACCACCACACCACCTACCACCACCTACCACCACCACCTACACCACCACCACCTCCTACCACCACCCACCACCACCACCACCACCACCACCACCACCACCACCACCACCACCTACCACCACCTACTACCACCTTTCTTCCCTCTCCCTTTCTCTCCTCTGTGTTTGTTTGCCTTGGGAGTAAAGGGGAGGGAGGCAGGCAGAGGGAGGAGGAGGAGGGCAGGGAGTAGGGAAGGGGTCGCAGTCTGGAGAACCCACAAGTGGCGCGTGCAACACTTTGTTCCTCTTCCACCCTACTTCCCCTCTCCTTCCCTTCCCCACTCATTTACTTTCTCTCATCTTCCTCCACTCTCTCTCTCTCTTACATCTTCCTCCACTCTCTCTCTCTTTTTTTTTTCTCTGCGTGGATCAGTTTTTCCCTGTTCTAAATATACTTCTTCAAGGCTGTTAATATTTCACCTCTTCATCAGCGTGTGTATATGCATCTTCTGCATCGTCCGCTTTCTGTGCCTTTGCTGTTTCTTTCATCTGTCAAGTGGGTGGGTGTGGTGTTATTTTACTGGCCAATATATATATATATTTTTTGGTGATTACTAGGTTTTGGTGTTTGTTGATGTTTTTTGTTATTATTTTGTTATTCTTTGTGTTTATATTATCGCTGTTGATTATCATTTTTTTATTCTTTGTGTTTTATATTATCGGTGTTGTTGATCTTTTATTCTGTCGTCTATAATTCTTAAATATTGTTACTTATCGCTGTTGATGTTCCCACTGTTTTATGTCAATTTCGTCGCGCTTATAATTCAGCTCTATGTTGATGCTCTTTTGTTATCTTTGTCGTCTATACCCCAGTCATTGCGATTTATCGTTGTTGATATGTTCTTCTGTTTTATGTTACCTCTGTCGTTTATAATTCAGTCAGTGTTGATGTTCTTTTGTTATTCTTGTCGTCCATACCTCCGTCATTGTTACTTATCGTTACGATGTTCTACTGTTTTATGTCATCCTGTCGTTTATAATTCAGTCGGTGTTGATGCCTTTTGTTATTCTTGTCGTCTATACCCCCAGTCATTGTTACTTCATCGTTGTTGATGTTTCTTCTGTTTTGATGTTACCCTGTCGTTTATAATTCAGTCAGTGTTGATGTTCTTTTGTTATTCTTTTGTCGTCTATAACTTCAGTCATTGCTACTTTATCGTTGTTGATGTTCTACTGTTTTATGTTACTCTGTCGTTTATAATCTAAATGGGTGTTTACGATGGTTTTTGTTATTCTTTGTCGTCTGGCAATTCCCAGTCATTGTTACTTTTTATCGTTGCTGATGTTCTAATTGTTTTATGTCACCCCCTGTCGTTTATAATTCCAGTCGGTAAGATGTTCCTTTTGTTATTCTTGTCGTCTATATCTCAGTCATTGTTACTTATCGTTGTTGATGTTCTCTGTTTATATTACCCTGTCGTTTATAATTCAGTCAGTGCTGCTGATGCCTTTGTTATTCTTGTCGTCTTATGACTTCCGTCATTGTTACTTTAAGTATCGTTGTTGATGTTCTAATGTTTTATGTTACCCCTGTCGCTTATACCCAGTCGGTGTTGATGCCTTGTTATTCTTGGTCGTCTATACCTCAGTCATTGTTACTTATCGTTGTTGATGTTCTACTGTTTGATATAATTCTGTCGTTTATAATTCAGTTTGTTGATGCCTTTTGTTATTCTGGTCGTCCATACCTCCAAATCATTATTACTATCGTTGTTGATGTCTCCACTGTTTTATGTCAACTCTGTCACTATACCCAGCCTATGCTGATGCCTTTTTGTTATTCTTGCCTATTCATACCTCCGCTCACGTTACTTATCGCTATGGTTGATGTTCTTTGTTTTATGTTTACCCTGTCGTTTATACTCCAGTCGGTGCTGATGCTCTTTTGTTATTCTTTGTCGTCTATACCCCAGTCAATAATACTTTTATCGTTGTTGATACCCCATTGTTTATGTTACCCCTGTCGTTTATACTCCAGTCGGTGTTGATGTTCTTTGTTATT
>NW_024746407.1:0-1308 GCF_018991925.1 Homarus americanus | reverse complement strand
ACCAGTTCAGAAGTAATGTTTGTGACAAATACAAGATGATGGTGAGTAGGCAAGGATTGCATTACTGCTGAGCTCACAATAGTCTGGTGCTATATGATAACCTACCACTACTAAATGTTTACCTACACCCTGACATATGATTATCATACTGGTTTGGTTTGAAGATAAAAATATTGCACATTATTGACATGTGCGTGAAACACTAACCTATGAGGTATTGGAGGTATTCATTTGTTGTAGAGCGTATGTAGAAGCATTATTGTATAATATAGCTTTTGCAGCCCGTATGAAACGAAAGCATAAGCGGACATACATGTAAGTCTAAGTACGTTGACTTACAATGATTGAGGACTTCATGCTTAGCCACAGCAACTAACGAAAAATCTCCTGAAACAACTATTAGTTCAATTTGTTTGTTTAGAATCAAAAGATCGTCATTCGCCTTCAGTAAAATGGTTCCAAATGCCATGCATTAAATTTTTTTGTGATTTTAGTGGAATGTGTATTAGTATTTCCCTATGTGTTAAGGTTCTTTAATAAGGGTAATATTCCACTTCATGCTCCTGAAAGATAGGAGTTAGACGATATTTAGTTTCAGCTATATGAAAAGCGGCAATAAGTTGACCAACTGGCGACAACTGTGCATCTACACGACCTAACACTGCATTCAATAAATCAGCTATGAGCCTACTATTGGTATCCTATGAAAGCTTGCACAGAGGCTTCAGCTGCATGCATATATTCTGTAAAACAGAGTAACCATTCCAGTAGAGACTCTGACCATGTGAATCCCTGAACACGTGTTAGTTGATTAGTTTCGTCAACAAAAGCATTTATCTGAGAGTAGAGTTTGTATAGGTCTGTTTAATGGCGGTTGCCGTACCAACAAGGTTACTTATTAACCAACAAAATTAAATAGAATATTTTTGACGCCGCTGAGAATGTACATTTTTTCCGATGTCTTCAGGAGATATAGGAGCTTTCCTCGAAGTGATTTACTCGTTTGAGTAGATTATTGATACGGTCGTTCTGAAGTGAGATGGTCTGACGGATGCTGTAGAGAGTAGACTGTTGTTCGAGATCTTAGAGTCAGTTTCAATGCATGTACACCTCAGATGCACTGGCATGGAGCCCGTAATTTCTGACAGTTACGACGTCTTCTACTACAAGTACTTTGCCTAGTGGGCAACTAAAGCTCCGGTTTGACGACGTCTGCTGGGGATGCAGAAGAAGTAGGATGTTCCTGCCAACATTAGAAATCCCTACCAAGTCTCTGCTGACTTTTTTCATTCTCTACATGTACCATAA
>NW_024746406.1:7500-30929 GCF_018991925.1 Homarus americanus | reverse complement strand
TGACCATAATAATATTTAACCATGAAGCAAGTGTATAATTAGGTTAGACTTGGTTACTGTTATGTCAGGTCAGGTTAAGTTATGGTTAGGTTAAGGTTACGTTTCTGTATTGTAACAAATTGCAACGAAACATCTGTGCTACAGAAACACGTTGTAGTAACGTTCCGATTGTAACGTCTTAATAACGATTTGAAATAAGTTAGGTTAGGTTAGGGAGTCTCGTAGTGGCACCAGCTCATGGAATTTGTATTTTGCGTCCGAAATACTCGAAGCTTTCAATAGAATTAACATATGTATTCACTTCGAGAAAGAGGGAGGAGGAAGAAGAGGAAGAAGAGGAGGAGGAGGAAGGAGAGGAGGAGGAGAGAGGGAGGGAGAAGAGATAAGAGTTTGGGTGTGAATGAAAATTGGGTGGAAGGAGAGAGAGAGGACATCTTACCATGGTGCATCTGGTTGGCGTGAAAAGGTTCGAAAGCGCTTTAAGGATGTGACTCTTTTGACGGAGGGAGGAAGGGAAGGGAGGGAGGGAGGAAGGAAGGAAGAAGGAAGGGAGGGAGGGGATAAGAAGGGAGGGAAGAGAAGGGAAGAGAGGGAGGGAAGGAGGGAGGAAGAATGGAGAGAAGGGAAGAGAGGGAGGGAGGGAGGGAAGAAGATGAGGGCAGGGAAGGAAAGGGAGGGAGGGAGGGAAAAAGGGAGGAAAGGGAGGAAGGAAGAAAATGAAGGAAGTAAATAGGGAAAAAGGCAGGGAAGGAAGGAGTTAGGAAGGGAGAGGAGGAGGGAAGGCAGGCAGGAAGAGAGGCACAAATCTCTCTAATTTGTTCAACGACTACAAAACCTGTAATATGTTTAACGAGTCTCGGCAAACATCCTGAGAGTTGTTACACAATTATCGTGTTATCTAATTGCCTGTGGATAATGTACATGTTAGTTATCTAGTTGACAAGTGTATTTTTAACAAGAAACTCTTATCTTTTTATCATTTTGTCACGTGTTATCACAGTTGTTGTTATTGTCCACCCAAGGACTGTGTGTGTGTGTGTGTGTGTTTTATCTTTCCTCGCGCCTTTTTTTAGGTTTAATAAATTTATTGACAATGCTTGGAGTAAAGTTTGCCTATTCTGAGTAATTCAGTCATGTCTTGACACTGAGGGTGGTATCACTCCACACTGCCATGCAGGACAGAGGTTCATACACAAAGGAATAGATCTTATTCATTTGTAGTATATATAGGTGAGTGTCATGTGGTTGATGTCACTGTTCACTGCCATGCAGGACACTAGTTCATATACATTGGACGTCATATTCTATTTGAAGACTAATCAGTAGTAATTACAAAGTTCATGATATAATAAACCAGGTGGTCTGAAGACTCTGACAGTGTAACATTCAATAATAGAGTGTTCAAGTGTATGCCTTAAAGGTTTATCACAAAGTTTACATGCTGAGTGTTCCGGTATGGGTACAGCGTTACTAACTTGCCAGGTGTGTCTGTCTCCTAGCCAAATTCTGGCCACAGTTCAGTTCAGCGTGAGCCATCGCTGTGAGAAGACGCACGTCACAGTTACTCCCGACCCACGCGCTTCCACTGCTCATGACGTCCCCTACCCAGACTTACTGTTGCCACACAGGCCACTCTCACTTTGACGTGGATATATCGTCTCTGTTGAATTGATTTGCTTGTTTCTTTGTGTTTTATGCTCACAATTCTTAGTGTCCTCACCGATTCTCACAGTATTAACGAACCCTGAGGAAACTGTCGTTAGGACAGGCCACCAACCTATGACCCCCGTTGCGGGGGGGTTGGCTTCGGCACTGGTCCTAGGGCAACAAGGAACTAGGTAGGTATAGTGAGCCTTCATTGTCAATTTATTGATTTAAGACGAGCGAGAGAGACGTAACCAATGGAAGGAAAATGCCACAAGAGGCTTCGGAAGGAAGACGACTCCTCCGACATGGCCAATATGTCCCCAGCAATCCACCCCGTGGCAGAACCACCCACCGTCGCGATTCCGACTGTGATGAAGTACAAGATTCCCAAGGAAACCGAGTTCGACCATGCATACGAGGTAGTAGTAGCACTGGAATTACAATACAAGAACATCAAGTTCAGTGTAAAGCCCAATCTAGTTGGAGACTTGATACTTCCCCCCAAGACCACAACACAGCCAAGATCCTCAGATAATACCATTAGACCCCGAGGAGAAAACAACCAGAATGGTCCTACTGCGATATCCTCTGGAACTACCTGTAGAAGTCGTCACAAAACATTCAAAAGTGACCAAGGTAGAGCGCTGTGTTACAAGTCGGGACAAAGCACAGACAAGGCAAGTGATAGCGGACATCAAGGGGACAGTCGCAGAGGAGGTAGACCTAGGCAACTGGGGGACTTACAAGTTGCATCCTTTTGTCCCAGAACCACTACGATGCTACAAATGTCAGAAATTTGGACATCACCAATCCAGGTGCCACAAAAACGTGAGATGTGGCATTTGCAGCCAAAGCCACATGACAGAAATGTGCATTCAGAAACACAAAGACGGAACCATCACGACAGCCAAGTGCCCAAATTGTGGAAAGAAACATCACGCTTGGAGCACATCATGCCCAGAGAGGAGAGAGCGGATGAAAGTTGCAATGGCAAAAGTTCAACCACAAAACAGAACAGAAGCACCTCAGAGCACATTCGTGTGGGGTCATCAGCGACAGAATGCAGTCAACCCAACACCCACTCCGCCCCAACTGTCAGAGGATTCCTTCCCTGCACTTCCTCCACCAGGCTACAGGACAAAATTGAAGACACCGGGACAAAATCAGTCAATGCAGGAAACCATGACAAACCAGTGGACTCCGCAACCGCAGCTCCAGAGCTGTGTAGCAGTAAAAGGACAGAACACTCCAGTATTGGTGGAGAACACCATATTGCCTGGGACACTGCAACCCCTTCAGGCGACCACCCAACTGAATACACCGCAGCCTGCCAATCTACAAGCGGCATTCACCGAAGAACAAATAAAACAGATGATCACTATTATGATAGTGAATTTCTCTACGATAATGCAAAAACAAGATACCAGCTCCGAAAATATAATAAATGTAGTTATGACACAGCTCACAGAAAAGATGCAGGAAGACCAGACCTCCAAAACTCCACAACTACGAGTGGAACAGACGACGCCCTTGAGACAGATATAAGACAAGAGGAAGAACTTGCCATCCAAGAGATCACCCAAAACCGTGAAACCTCAAGCCCCTTGCAACAGATCAAGAGGAATAGAACAACAAACACAGACCGTCAGCAAACACGCGATCACAGACAAGAGCGACAGCACCCTGAAGAGAGAAGAAAAAAATCCCGAGATTCCACCTCCTGCGCCTCCCTCAGAGCAGGTGCCCAAGAATCAGCCACCACTCCTAACGGATGAGGAGGAGAGCGACTCGACCATGAACGCCGAGAGCAACTACAGCACCAGCGACGAAGAGATAATGATAGAATAGCCCAACCTCCTTGTAATCTCAAGATAACACAGTGGAATGTACAAGGCCTGTCCAACAAACAGCATACTGTACAAGCAGCAGCCTTAGCTAAAAATATTGATGTCTTCACTCTACAAGAAACCCTGATGCCCAAAGATCAACAATTCCACTTGCCTGGATACCAACAGTACTCTGTACCATAGGGGCCCAACTACCATGGCAGCATGATTCTCGTCAGGGCGACCATCCCCAGTTCAGAAGTAGAACCAGTTCACTGTGGAGATGGAGTAGAGGCACAAGCTGTTCGGATACACCTGGCAAACGACAGCCTTGTAGTATACAATATCTATAAACCGCCTACCAAACGACTAGAATCCGGTGAACTACTGACACAAGCAACACAGGAACTTGTGCTCATTGCTGGGGACTTCAATGCCCACCATCCAACGATCAATTCGACCACAAGAATGAACCTGGATGGTCGTCACCTAGTGGAACTGCTGACAGATGTTCCAGAAATATCGCTCATTAATACTGGGGAACCAACACACGTACTGGGAGGAACATTGAACCTCACATTCATCTCCACTGAGCTCATTCCAGTAGCTCAGTAGGAGATGAATGATGAACTGACCAGTGACCACTTTGCAACGACAACTACTTTGAGAATGGAACTACTCCCTCCTCCCCCACGTCCGCCACCCAGATGGCATAACAAGAAAGCAAATTGGAAATTATATCAAGATGAACTCCAAAAATGGTTTTCGAACTATGAACCAGCAGAATATTTTGACCAACTAAACCAGGACCTTACTGGTGCCATACAACATGCAGCAGAGAAAGCAGTACCAAAAACAAACCCTACAAATAGACACCACAAAGACTACTGGTTCTACAATGACGAAGTCAGAGAACAGAATCACAGAATCAACACATTCAGAAGACATCTCCGACAATACCCTTCCCCTGAGGGAGTGAAACTCTTGAGAGCTGCTGTTCAACATGCTCGTCAAATTACTCAGAAAATTAGAGAAGACAAATGGCTCGAGTGGTGCGCAACCTTTAATGCACACACCAGCCTGAGTGAACTCTGGAGAAAACTCAGGATAGCAACAGGAAAATTGCCCAGATCTCCAGCCCACCCCCAGCCACTACAGGAAGCAAATCGCTTGACAGAGCACTTTGCAGAACGCTCGTCATCAGCTCAACTACCTCCTGAAATAAGACTTCATCTACAGCAAGTACAACTGGAGAGAGAAGTAGTAGTCAGACAAGCAATTGAACAAGCTGACACTACAGACTGTCTGTTTACTATAGACGAAATCAGAAGGGCCAGGAAAACAAGCAAAGACACCGCTCCTGGCAGAGATGGTATAACCTATTCATTGCTCAGCAATGCAGGACTTGCTGGTGAACTTGCTCTCATAACAGTTATCAACGCATCATGGTCAGCAGGCAAACTCTCGTCAGCTTAGAAAGGAGCAAACATTGTTCCTATTCCCAAACCCAATGATCCCCCGAATTTCAGACCAATATCAATAACAGCATGCATCGGCAAAACCGCCTTAAACGATGGTCCTTACACGACTCCTCTGGAAAATTGGACCACTTCACCACAATATCTTTGGATTTACCAAAGGTCTCAGCACCGCACACAGTTTGGCCACTCTCCTGGGATCGATTGGTCAAAATAAGGCAATCGTAGTATTCCTTGATCCAGAGAAAGCATTTGAGCTGGCAAATGCACAGGCCATTGTAACCACTCTGGCCCGGAAAGGCGTCAAAGGATACCTACTGGCTTGGATTGCTGACTATCTCCAAAATAGAACAGCAAGAGTTACTTGTCAAGGACAAGTCTCAGGTCAGCAAAGACTGGAAAATGGCACACTGCAAGGAGGAGTTCTTAGTCCAACTCTCTTCAACATCCTCATGGAAAACTTGTGTCGGCTCCCCTTTCAAGAGGGTACCAAACTGCTGTTCTATGCTGACGACTTAGCACTGATAGTAAAAGGCAGAAACCAAATCAGCAAAGTCCAAAGAGCACTAGACCTCATCAGTGAAGAATTTATGAGGCTCAGGCTCAAGATATCAATCCCCAAATCGAAAGCCATGAGGTTTGGACACAATGAGCCGGTGACACAATGAGCCGGTGACACAACTTCAAAATCAAGGTATTGCCCTATAATGGATCAATGTATACAAATACCTGGGCATCTGGATTGACAAACGCCTCAAATTTGACACTGAGATAAACTATCTAAGAGACCGAATAGGCAAGAGAGTCAACATGATGAGAGCCATGACAGGACCCAAGGTGGGTGCGGGACATGTAGTCCTAAGAACGCTACATATACACGCCATTCGATCATTAACAGACTATGCGACACCGGCTCTTAACACACTGTCTGAGGGGCAGTGGGCGAAATTAGAAGTTGCCCAGAATAACGCTACGAGAGCCATTGTCAAGGCACCTATGTGGACAAAAATTGAAAACTTACACATGGAGACAGGTCTCACATCTCTCCAAACCAGAGCGGAACGATTAACAGCGTGCTTTGCAACAAAACTGATTACCAGGGCTCGGGAGGGTGACATTAAGAATGGACTCTTACGAGCAGTGAACCTTAACACAGATGTCTGTAACAAGAAAACATGGCTATTGTGCGCAACTGACGCTGTAAATCGACTGAAATTGAAAGACACAATCCTCAGCAAAGGATCTGATACAATGAGTCCAGAGAATAGCACCCCAGCACCGTGGGAGTCCCCGCCAGCAGTCTTCAACATTCTACAAACTGGGACAAGAAAGGCTGACTGTAACCCACATGAGCTCCGACAGATAGCAGAGAGAAACATGAAGGCTCTAACACCTCACAATAGTACAGTGTATTACACAGACGGTTCTGTAGAGACCACCAGTACGAAGGCAGGAGCAGCCTTCACTATAGAAGGAGGTAACACGTCCCTTTGGAGAACCTCAGATGGATGCTCTACTTTGCAAGTAATACACACTGACTCACGATGTGCTATTGAAGCACTACAATGCAGAGAGCATAGAGACAACATTCATCTCATAACATCCGTCATTGGACTACTGCAAGGTTTAAAACTACAAGATCGGCAAGTTATCATTAACTGGGTGCCCAGTCATATCGGAATCCCAGGGAATGAAAGAGCTGATGGTGCTGCCAAGGCTGCGTTAGAACAGCGAAACATTGAGATGAACATCCCGCCCAGTCAGGAGCAGATAAAGAAGACCACAATAACACGAACTGCCCAGTGGAAAATAGAGAAACATAGAAGATTAACACCAGTATCTTGATCGGTTAGGTGGTACTATCTGGTCACGAATTATGAGAGACCACCATTCATGAAGTTCTAACAAGAAGGGAAGAAGTCAACTTTCACCGACTGAGACTGGGATACCCATGCATTTGGGAAATAATTGTATCGGCACAAGCAGAGCAGCGCATATGCAAGACCTGCGACAGCGGAGCAGAAAACACTCTGCAGCACTACCTCATAGAGTGCCCTGGAACACAATTAGCTAGGAGAAACATACAACCACCTATCACAGCAGAGAAGGTGGGTGGACCAGCATTTTAGCTTAAGGTCCGTGTAGGTAATATTCCTACAAATCAATTAAAAAAAAAAGGCCACAGTTGTCTTCTGACCTTACTAGAGGAAAGGTCACAGAGGCTTAGCTCCCGGGGATCAATTGTCAGTAATGGCTAGTGCTACTTGTGAACAGGGCTGTGCCCTTCTGAGGGCCGAGTTAGAGAGGGTCAAGGAGGATATCTTGAAATTAAAGGAAGAGATAGCGAGGATGAAGGAAGAAACGAGGCAAGGAAAGCCGGTGTCTGACGAAAACTCAGGCGAATGGAAGGTTGTGAGGAGAGGGACGACTAAACTGGTGGTGAAAAAACACACCAAGGATACGACAACAACGACAACAACAGCTAAGTGTACCAACTCTTTCAGTCCCTTGATAGATGAATTGGACGTTAGTATAGTCAGTTACAGGGGTGACAAGAAAGGTACGAAAATCTTGATTGGTGGCGACTCCCAGGTATAGTACCTGGACAGAGCTTTTTGTGGTAAAGATAAAAATAGGATGAGGGTGTGTTTACCAGGAGCTGGGGTGGGGGATATAGTTGACAGGATGGACAACATCTTGTCTGGTAATGGGAACAAACCCATTATCTGCCTTAGTGCAAGAGGCAATGATATTGGCCGGTGTAGGAGTGAGGAGCTTCTTGATTAGTTTAAGTCAGCTATATAACGCATTAGGTCTAAGGGAGGGATCCATATCATATGTGGTGTCCTGCCTAGAAGGAGAGTTGGCAGTGAATGGTTGTCAAGGGCAGTTGGTGTCAACGGCTGTCTTGACAGATATTGCAAATCAATATCACCCATTCATTGAAGACTGGGACAACTTCTACGGCAGAAGGGACCTTTATGCTAGGGATGGGGTGCATCTGTCTAGGGATGGGGTGGCAACCCTGGCTGGGTCTCTCGAGAGGGCAGTTCAAAAGATGTCGAAGTTTTTAAACGGCTAGGGGAACATGTCAGCACGGGGTGTGGAGGAGACTGCAGTTGGAGCAGGAACACAAAGTGAAAAGTTACAGGGAAATAGTGGTAGGAATTATGACAAAACTAAATTAGGCAGGGAGTTAAAACCTAAACGCGACAAAGAGAGAGGACTCAGAACACGACTAACTTAAATGCCTAATATGCTAAAAGTAGAAGTATGAGAAACAAAATGGATGATATTAGGGTCTTGGTATGTACCGAAAATATCGATAAAATAGCATTCACCAAAACATGGATAAACCTAGACTAACGTGAGATACCTGTCGAATACCAAATTGAAGGTTACAAATTATTCCATACCGATAGGCAGATTGGGAAAGGAGGAGGAGTAGCAATCTATGTCAGGGATAATCTGAAGTGTGAAATAAATAAGGGAATCAAAACTGAGCAGAATACAGAAACAATTTGGATAGAATTAATCGATGGTAGGGAAAAATTAATCACAGGAGTAATACATAGACCTCCTAATCTCGATAGAGTTAATGAGCGACTTACAGTAACAGAGACACTCACAGTAACAGAGACACTCACAGTAACAGGGACACTCACAGTAACAGGGACACTCACAGTAACAGGGACACTCACAGTAACAGAGAAACTCACAGTAACAGGGACACTCACAGTAACAGGGACACTCACAGTAACAGGGACACTCACAGTAACAGGGACACTCACAGTAACAGAGACACTCACAGTAACAGACACTCACAGTAACAGAGACACTCACAGTAACAGAGACACTCACAGTAACAGGGACACTCACAGTAACAGGGACACTCACAGTAACAGGGACACTCACAGTAACAGAGACACTCACAGTAACAGACACACTCACAGTAACAGAGACACTCACAGTAACAGAGACACTCACAGTAACAGGGACACTCACAGTAACAGAGACACTCACAGTAACAGGGACACTCACAGTAACAGAGACACTCACAGTAACAGAGACACTCACAGTAACAGAGACACTCACAGTAACAGGGACACTCACAGTAACAGAGACACTCACAGTAACAGAGACACTCACAGTAACAGAGACACTCACAGTAAAAGAGACACTCACAGTAACAGGGACACTCACAGTAACAGAGACACTCACAGTAACAGAGACACTCACAGTGACGGGGACACTCACAGTAACGGGGACACTCACAGTAACAGAGACACTCACAGTAACAGAGACATTCACAGTAACGGGGACACTCACAGTAACAGGGACACTCACAGTAACGGGGACACTCACAGTAACAGGGACACTCACAGTAACAGAGACACTCACAGTAACAGAGACACTCACAGTAACAGGGACACTCACAGTAACAGAGACACTCACAGTAACAGAGACACTCACAGTAACAGAGACACTCACAGTAAAAGAGACACTCACAGTAACAGGGACACTCACAGTAACAGAGACACTCACAGTAACAGAGACACTCACAGTGACGGGGACACTCACAGTAACGGGGACACTCACAGTAACAGAGACACTCACAGTAACAGAGACATTCACAGTAACGGGGACACTCACAGTAACAGGGACACTCACAGTAACGGGGACACTCACAGTAACAGGGACACTCACAGTAACAGACACTCACAGTAACAGGGACACTCACAGTAACAGAGACACTCACAGTAACAGGGACACTCACAGTAACAGGGACACTCACAGTAACAGGGACACTCACAGTAACAGAGACACTCACAGTAACAGGGACACTCACAGTAACAGAGACACTCACAGTAACAGGGACACTCACAGTAACAGGGACACTCACAGTAACAGAGACACTCACAGTAACAGAGACACTCACAGTAACAGGGACACTCACAGTAACAGAGACACTCACAGTAACAGGGACACACACAGTAACAGGGACACTCACAGTAACAGGGACACTCACAGTAACAGAGACACTCACAGTACACAGAGACACTCACAGTAACAGGGACACCACAGTAACAGTAACAGGGACACTGTAACAGAGACACTCACAGTAACAGAGACACTCACAGTAACAGGGACACTCACAGTAACAGGGACACTCACAGTAACAGGGACACTCACAGTAACAGACACTCACAGTAACAGAGACACTCACAGTAACAGAGACACTCACAGTAACGACAACAGGGGACACTCACAGTAACAGGAGACACTCACAGACACTCACAGTAACAGGGACACTCACAGTAACAGGGACACTCAGACACTCACAGTAACAGGGACACTCACAGTAACAGAGACACTCACAGTAACAGAGACACTCACAGTAACAGGGACACTCACAGTAACAGGGACACTCACAGTAACAGGGACACTCACAGTAACAGAGACACTCACAGTAACAGACACTCTCACAGTAACAGAGACACTCACAGTAACAGTGACACTCACAGTAACAGGGACACTCACAGTAACAGTAACAGGGACACTCACAGTAACAGGGACACTCACAGTAACAGAGACACTCACAGTAACAGGGACACTCACAGTAACAGAGACACTCACAGTAACAGAGACACTCACAGTAACAGGGACACTCAGAGTAACAGACTCACAGTAACAGGGACACTCACAGTAACAGAGACACTCACAGTAACAGAGACACTCACAGTAACAGAGACACTCACAGTCACAACAGGGACACACATCCACAGTAACAGGGACACTCACAGTAACAGAGACACTCACAGTAACAGGGACACTCACAGAAACAGAGACACTCACAGTAACAGAGACACTCACAGTAACAGAGACACTCACAGTAACAGGGACACTCACAATAACAGACTCACAGTAACAGGGACACTCACAGTAACAGGGACACTCACAGTAACAGGGACACTCACAGTAACAGAGACACTCACAGTAACAGGGACACTCACAGTAACAGAGACATTCACAGTAACAGAGACACTCGCAGTAAGGACACACTTGGCAGACGTCGAGGTTCACTACTGACCTCCACCTGAATGTTGATGTGTTGAAGGACACCACACCTTTCCTCCCTCCTTCCCCTCTCCCTCCTTCCTATTTTCTCCTTCCTCTCCTTCCCTTCTTCCTTCCTCTCCTTTTTCCTCCTCCTTCCCTCTCTCTTTGTCCTCCTCCTCCTCTCCACTACTGTAGCGTGTGTGAGTGTGTGACAGCGGACCTCTTTACCACCCACTCCATCATTCTCACCTCTCCCTCTCCACCCCACCACTCCATCACCTCCTCCTCTCCTCACCATCCTCACCACCCACTCCACCACTCTCACCTCTCCCTCTCCCCACCACCCACTCCATCACCTCTCCCTCTCTTCACCACCCACCCACCACTCCACTTCCCACCACCCACTCCACCACTCCCTCTCCCCACCCCACCACTCCATCACCTCCTCCTCTCCTCACCACCCACTCCACCACTCCCTCTCCCCACCACCCACTCCACCACTCTCACCAATCACTAACAAGCGGCCGTCCACTGCACCACTTCCGCTTATATACCCTCTCCATATTTCCCCTCTCGGCCCACTCATCTCCACCCACTCACCACCGCCCACGAATAACAACCCCTCTCTCTCTCTCTCTCTCTCAATATCTTAGTTGAAGTAATCGGATCATGATGTGTGTTCAATTCATCCCGTTTACAGACCGACGAATGGATGCTTGTACACAGAGTTGGAGAGAGACAGACAGACATAGAGAGACAGACAGACAGACATAGATAGATAGATAGATAAGATAGATAAATAAAGAGAGAGAGAGAGAGAGAGAGTCAGACGGACGAACATACACACACACACACACACTGAAAACAGAACTGAAGGTCAGGCAGTATATGTAAATCTTCCTCCTCCTCTTCTTCTCCTCTTTTCTTCCTCCTCCTCTTCCTCCTCCTCCTCCTCTTCTAGACCCCGTTCTTCCTTCCCTCCACCTAGTATTGAGGCTCGAACCCTGTCCCCTGATTACTGATGACAACCCTCTGCCCACCGCTCCACGGCTCCTCTCTTTTGATCTATACCGCTAAGGTGGAGATAGTCTCTCTCTCTCTCTCTCTCTCTCTCTCAATCCAAGATATTAATTCCCTGCCAAGGACTGAAGGGCGTTTTAGCTGATTTGCTGACACTGGGTGGAGGGAGGGGGGGAGAGGTAGGAGGAAATGGAGGAGATATTGGTGAGGTATGAAGAAAGAGAGAGGGGGGAGGGGGTTGGAGGAAGGTAAGGAGATGATGTTGAGGAATGGAGGAAGAGGGGGAGGAGGAGGAGGCGGCTAGGGAAGAAGAGAGGGAAGAAGAGAAGGGGGAAGTGAACAGCTAAACTCTTGTGATCAAAACTTTAGAAATTGAGGAAGTTTGTCAGTGTGTGTTTGTTGTGTGTGTGAGTGTGTGTGTGTGTGTGTGTGTTTGTTTGTTTGTTTGTGTGTCTTAAAGAGTTTTCATGAGTCTCTGCTATGTTTTAAGTGTACATGGTCGTGCATATAATTTTAGACTTTAACCTAAGCTAGCTGATGACCTCGCCCACACACACACACACACACACATACACACACACACACATACCTACACACACACACACACACATACACACACAATGCCAGCCAGCACCCCACCACACCACTTCTCTCGAGCATAAAGTGGCTAACATTAGCAGTATGGGCTACTTAAAGCAACCACCATCGACCGCTAACTTCCGGGAGCTGAGAAACATAAGAACATAAGAATGGAGGAAACTGCAGCGGGCCTATTGGCCCATACTGGGCAGTCTCATTTACACCCAACCCCTGTTGCTCATATGAGCATTAGGGTGTCAATTTTGTCAACATTTTAAAAATCAAATTTGGTAGTCAAAATATTGTGCCTCTTTATGTCTAAACTTGAGATTAGCAAACAAAAATGAATTGAAATAACCCTCACCTACATCAATTATACCTTAAAGTTTCAAATATCAGTATTTCAACAAATTAATGAGACTTGATTAGAATTATTCACTTGATATTAACTAATCTCATGTAAGCATATGGATTATGGAGTATTTTATGGTTCTATAGCTTGTGTACAATATGCATGTCAGAACATGAACATGAACAGGCTCTCCGTGTGGGACAGTTTAATTATTGTTTTGACTTGTACCAAGCGTGAGGATAAGGCGCCTGGCTCACTCTCCTTCTAGATATCATAGACGGTGGTTTGCTCTCATTGCACTTGCACCTACTCTACCAGACGAATTCTACATTTTAATTATTGTAAGTAGGGCATATTGATTGTCGCAGTTACTTATATCATTGTATAAAACATTATGTCCTAAGAAATTATTATGTTATTTCTGTTACAGCATTTTTGATAAACAAATTGATATTTTTTGAAACAACAATTGAATTATGAAACATTGAAATATTTTTCTATTTGTCAGATAGTGTGAAGATGTCAAAATTGAAGACAAGAAGTCAGTTGTCAACCCACTTGAGCCTGCTAGTTGGTAAAGGGAAGGAGCTTCCTGTATCAGAACTTCCAACAGTGAGAGACATGCTAAGATTAGGGTTACTCCTTCGAGAAAAAAATGCAAAGGACAGAAGGAACTATACAGATAAAGAACTCATAAATGACATGATAGTCCCTCTTCTGCATCAATGGACAAAAGCTAATGCACTATTCAAACCACCTGTGATTAATCAGTGTCGAACTATTGAGCCAAAACTAACGAAATTATGGCACAAAGCAGTTGAAACATCACTTGGTAAAGGAAACTTGGCCAGGAAAAATGAATTTCTGCACACACTTGATACTCTGTTTGACATTTTGACCTGCAAGTGCTCCATACAATTATGTTCTGAATCCAACTGTTCTCACTCAGGTAAGAGAGAAAATAATTCCCACATTGATTGTGGTTGTCCTCGTGAAAAGAAGATCCCTGTTTTAGAGCTAGAATTTATAAAGGCACAGAGGACAAAGGCAGAAGGCCAAGGAAGTATGCAAATGGGTTCAATAGATTATTCAGAAACAAAGAAGCAGATTGCTAATGCCAAGAAGAGAGAACAAATCCGAGAGAGGGAACAAAAGAAGAAAATGAAGAGTGAAGAAGCCATCCAAAGAGAGGAAGAGCTGTGTCAAGATGTTTATCACTTCTTTGATAGTTCTTCTGATGAACAGGAAGCAACATCAGATGATAGTTCCAAAGAGCCATCTGAACCTTTACCAAAGAAAATGAAATACAACACAAGAAATATTTCAAACATTGCTTTAGCTAGTAGTCGCCACCATGCTGGACTTCGTGAGGCTGCAGAAATTGCAACTGCCGCTTGGATAGATGCAGGCCTCATCAGCCGAGAGGATGTATCTTTGGTGATAGATCATAATAAAATTAGAAGAGCACAAGAAAAAATAATGAAGGAAATATCTGATCAGCATGAAAAAGATTTAAGCGAGGGAGGGCTCTCCTGTCTTTTGTTTGATGGAAGAATAGATGACACAAAAGTTTTGCTAGAAGTAGAGGGAGTGAATAGAAAGTTTCCAGGTCTCATCAAAGAAGAACACTACTCTGTCTGTTCTGAGCCTGGTGGTCGGTTTTTGTTTCACTTTGCTCCCGAAACTGAAGTAGAAGGGAAGAAACATGCAGAGGTCATTGCTGATCATAATTTATGTTGGGTTCAGGAGAGAGGACTTGGCAGTTCACTGCAGGCTGTTGGTGGAGATTCAACTGCAGTGAACACCGGATGGCAGGGGGGTGTAATGACGCATTTAGAGAAAAAACTAGGAAGAAGACTTGTTTTGATTGTATGTGATTTACATACAGGCGAGCTACCTCTTCGTCATCTCATCCAGGAACTTGATGGTCCTACAAAGAGCAACAACAAGTGGTCAGGTCCCCTTGGCATCATGCTGGATGAAGCAACACAACTAGAAATAAATACAACCTTTCCAAAGGTCGAAGTTGGCTCTCCCCTTCCGGCGTTGTCTGAAGGAGTCATCAAAGATCTCAGCACAGATCAATCCTATGCTTATCGTATTGCCCAAGCAATAAGATCAGGAGAAGTGCCTCAGTCATTGGCTCTCTTGGAGATTGGACCTGTCAGTCACAGCCGTTGGTTAACTACAGCTCTTCGTTTCTGCAGGATTTGGATTTCCAAACACGAATTGAAGGGCAAAGTGCTGAAGAATTTGAGGTTAATTGTTGAATTTATTATTGGAGTTTATCTTCCCCAGTGGTTTAGTGTGAAACTTAATCCTATGTGGGTGGATGGGCCCAATCACCTTTTGTTTCAATTGCAGCTAGTAAGAACACAGAGGAAGGTAGTGAGGGACATCGTGTTACCTGTGGCAAGAAGGTCCGCTTGGTATGCTCGATCAGAAGCAGTTTTGCAAGCAATGCTTTGCAGTCAATGTACCAATCTCCGAACCGAGGCTGTAGAAGTCATTCTAAAGATTAGAGGAACGCTAATAGATGACGACCAGTTGGGAGACTGTTCGTTTCATTCAAGAAAAGTTCCCCCAATAAACGTCAATGCCACCAAATTGTCAGAATTTGTTGACTTGAGTTTGGAAGTCTTAGAGCCACCATTGACAACAAGTCTAACTAGCCAAGAATTGAGAAACCTTAAAGAGACTCCAATGCAGGTGCCGAAGTGGCCTTCCCACACTCAAAGTGTGGAGAGATGTGTGAAAATGGTCACAGAAGCAGCGGGCCATGTTTACAGCCACGAGAGGCGAGAAGGTTACATCAAAGCACAAATAGCAAGCAGACTACTGATGACAAGAAACCAAAGCAAAGAGAGTATGAAGGCATTGGTTACTTTCAAATAGACTACGGATAATAAAATATAATAATTTGAAACTTGAAACAGTAACATGTGTGCAAACGCTGGTTATGTTATAAATTCACAAATATGTACATTTAAAAATCCATTTGATGTAGGTAGGACTTATTATATAAAAAAAATTATGCCAGAATATTGTTTTGCATGCTTAAAGACTACAATAAATTGCTACCAAATTACTCGATTTTCAATTTAGCCAGTTCACCCCCTAAATTGACACACCCTAATGAGCATCCAACCTATGTTTGAAGCTATCCAGCGTATTCTAGTTAATGATGATATTTGGCAACTTGTTCCATTCATCCACTACTCTGTTTCCAAACCATTGTTTACCTATTTCACGCCTAAATCTAAATTTGTCTAATTTAAAACCATTGTTACGAGTTGGCTCCTGGTTGGATAGTTTGAGTACCTTTGTAATGTCCCCTTTGTTTAGCCCTGACTTCCATTTATACACCTCTATCATATCGCTCCTCGCTCTACGTCTCTTGAGGGAGTGCAAATTAAGATGATTTAACCTGTCTCTGTACTTAAGGTTCCTAATGCCCCCCCCCCCCAACACCAAATAATAGGAATGGGTTTGAATTAGGAATGGATTGGGAATGAGGTGTGGTTAAGGAATGATGTGTGGATTGAACGATGGAATAGTAACAGATTAGGAATGAAATACAGATTGAAGAAACTGATTGGAAATGAGGGACAGATTAGGGTTTGTTTACTAGATTAGGAAATATACAAGATTAGAAAGTGTACATTGGATTAGGATTAAGGCTTGTATACCTAACCTAACCAAACCTAACCTAATCAATCTGTTCTCCACTGAATGGCTTTCTATGGCACTTACCTCAATGGGTTGGTTAGCAGGTGAAAACACAATGGGGGTTGGTATTGAAGGCAGGGTGGAGGGATGCCACTTGACCTAAACACTGTAGAGAAGCGCCACTTGACCTATACACCTATCTAACAGTGCCACCTAACTAACAGTGCCACCTACCTAACAGTGCCACCTAACTAACAGTGATACCTACCTAACAGTGATACCTACCTAACAGTGATTCCTACCTAACAGTGATACCTACCTAACAGTGATACCTACCTAAAAGTGCCACCTACCTAACAGTGCCACCTACCTAACAGTGCCACCTACCTAACAGTGCCACCTAACTAACAGTGCCACCTACCTAACAGTGCCACCTAACTAACAGTGCCACCTACCTAACAGTGCCACCTACCTAACAGTGCCACCTACCTAACAGTGCCACCTACCTAACAGTGATACCTACCTAACAGTGATACCTACCTAACAGTGATACCTACCTAACAATGATTCCTACCTAACAGTGATTCCTACCCAACAGTGATACCTACCTAACAGTGATACCTACCTAACAGTGCCACCTACCTAACAGTGCCACCTTCCTAACAGTGCCACCTACCTAACAGTGCCACCTACCTAACAGTGATACCTACCTAACAGTGATACCTACCTAACAGTGATGCCTACCTAACAGTGATACCTAACTGACAGTGATACCTACCTAACAGTGATACCACTAACAGTGCCTAACAGTGCCACCTACCTAACAGTGATACCTACCTAACAGTGATACCTACCTAACAGTGATACCTACCTAACAGTGATACCTACCTAACAGTGATACCTACCTAACAGTGATACCTACCTAACAGTGATACCTACCTAACAGTGCCACCTACCTAACAGTGATACCTACCTAACAGTGATACCTAACTAACAGTGATACCTAACTAACAGTGCCACCTACCTAACAGTGATACCTACCTAACAGTGCCACCTACCTAACAGTGATACCTAACTAACAGTGATACCTAACTAACAGTGCCACCTACCTAACAGTGATACCTAACTAACAGTGATACCTACCTAACAGTGATACCTAACTAACAGTGATACCTAACTAACAGTGATACCTACCTAACAGTGCCACCTACCTAACAGTGCCACCTACCTAACAGTGCCACCTAACTAACAGTGATACTTACCTAACAGTGCCACCTAACTGACAGTGCCACCTACCGGATTCACTTAAACTGCGACAAGTAGAAACATACAAAGACCATATGGCCAAGATGGCGACAATGTTGCACTGAGACTCTACCTAAAGTTAGATGCGCGATTTTCTCTCTAAATCAGCTTCAATAGTAATGAGTAAAGTGTGTGTGTGTGTGTGTGTGTGTGTGTGTAGATACTAGTCCTTGTGTACACGTAATGTAACTTCATGAAAATAAACCACGTACACATACAGTTAGTCTCTCTCTCTCTCTCTCTCTCTCTCTCTCTCTCTCTCTCTCTCTCTCTCGTTAATATAGGACAGGGAGATAAATGTTTATATGTATCTGGGTATTTTCATTCTTGAGGCCGGATATGTGTGTGTGTGTGTGTGTGTGTGTGTGTGTGTCTTATCCCTCCTCCCTGTCTTACTTCCCCCCTACCCCTCTCTATCCCTCCCTCCTATCCCTCCTACCCACTATCTACTGCCTTTCTAACCCTTCTAACCCTTCCTATCCCTCCTGAAACCTTCTCACTTAACCACCACTGGACCTCCGGCAGGATGGGGGACACTTTCCCGGCTCGCGACATCAGCCTGAAGGCGCAGAAGAAGCTCCTGAGTAAGATGTCTAACAAAAGTCTCGCCAAGAACTTTATCGACGACACCCTCGCCTCCATCCTTGACAACCTGTACAGTCTTGCCAAGGCTTATGTGAGTATTAGTGACGTCTCTTTGTGAGTATTTGTGAGGGAGTTTTGTGAGTATTGGTGAGGGAGTTTTGTGAGTATTTGTGAGGGAGATTTGTGAGTATTTATGATGGAGTTTTGTGTGTATTTGTGAGGGAGATTTGTGAGTATTTATGAGGGAGTTTTGTGAGTATTTGTGAGGGAGTTTTGTGAGTATTTGTGAGGGAGTTTTGTGAATATTGTGAGGGAGTTTTGTGAGTATTTGTGAGGTCTCTTGTGAGTATTTTTAAGACAAGTGAGCTAAATCAGGAATAGGCAACCCGCAGCTTGTGGAGTGATTGAGAAATTATATTTAATGCGGCCCACAGTTCAGGTAGATGCAGCCAGTTTATGGTGAGTAAATCAATATTTATTAAAAGAATAATCTTCACACACAATTCATTTCTGTTTCATCACCTAAGAGTAAGTAACTACAAAAATGTAACAGTGAAATAAGTATAAATAGTCAATAATATAAACATTTTAACTTGTGTGAGTTTACGGGCCAAGTTCGGCGCGGTCTGTGGCCTTGGGTCACTTGGGAATTAACTATGGTTGAGTAAGTCCAAGTGGGGTCACGGGCGGTGGTCACACAGGGTTTAACTAATGAAGTACTTCCAGAATTACACAAAAAACACCAAAATCGCACCTCGGAAACCATGTTTGGTGAATAATTAGCATTGAAATAATATAATTAAAATTACCCAAGCGTCATTACGACCACTAATTACCCCGCAATCCAGTCGTAGACCATAGATTCTGAATCACCATTCTCAGGAGTACCTATAATGAGATTTTAAACGAAATCTAAGTTTGGGTCGATGTGCCTATAGGCTGTTTCACTGTATAGTTCCTCAGGCGCCAAGATTAACAGTACATTGTTCTGGTGGGTGCGTCTACAGTGTCTCATGAGCAAAAAAAATGCTGTAACTGTAGGACAAAATCAACATATTCACAGACTGCTTCACTCATCTTCTGTTAAATCCCAAGAAACATTAATATATTACTTTAATCTGTCCGTGCTTATATAATATTACCATTGCTTTTGGGTTAATTTATCATACCATACCTTAACCTAACCAGACCTAACCTAATCTACTGTTCCTAAACCTAACCTATCCTAACCAGACCTAACCTAATCTACTGTTCCTAAACCTAACCTAACCTAACCTAACCAGACCTAACCTAATCTACTGTTCCTAAACCTAACCTAACCTAACCTAACCAGACCTAACCTAATCTACTGTTCCTAAACCTAACCTAACCAAAACTATCCTATCCTCTCATAACCTAACCTACCCTATCCAAACCTAACCTATCCTATCCAAACGTACCCTAACCTAACAAAAAACTAACCAAATCTAAGAAAATTGGTTCTGGTGGAAAGTTTACCGTATAGATACGTACCAATTTTCCTTCAGTAGTTTCTAAGGCAGTATATCCCGCCACTTACCTACCACTTACCTACCATTTACCTACCACTTACCCACCACTTACCCACCACTTACCTACCACTTACCTACCATTTACCTCTGATCGATACACAAGCAGAAATGTCCCTAATGTAAGGAACTTTTACTTTGATTTCCCCTCCATTCTTCCTCAACAAACGCGGGGGTAGTCAGTAAGTTTGTGTGTGTTTGTTGTATGTGTGTGTGTGTGTGTGTGTGTGTGTGTGTGTGTGTAATTTGATAATAATACGGGTACATGTGCACTTATATACACAATAAAACACACACACACAAAAAAAAGCACCCACATCTATGCCCTCTATGTACAAACTGACACATGTACACACCCTCTCTAGTACACAGACACACACCCTCTCTAGTACACATACACACACCCTCTCTAGTACACATACACACACCCTCTCTAGTACACATACACACACCTTCTCTAGTACACATACACACACCTTCTCTAGTACACATACACACACCCTCTCTAGTACACATACACACACCCTCTCTAGTACACATACACACACCTTCTCTAGTACACATACACACACCCTCTCTAGTACACATACACACACCTTCTCTAGTACACATACACACACCCTCTCTAGTAAACATACACACACCCTCTCTAGTACACATACACACACCCTCTCTAGTACACATACACACACCCTCTCTAGTACACATACACACACCCTCTCTAGTACACATACACACACCCTCTCTAGTACACATACACACACCCTCTCTAGTACACATACACACACCCTCTCTAGTACACATAGACACACCTTCTCTAGTACACATACACACACCTTCTCTAGTACACATACACACACCTTCTCTAGTACACATACACACACCTTCTCTAGTACACATACACACACCCTCTCTAGTACACATACACACGTACATCTTGGCCTGTGTAGACCCCCCTCCCTTACTAGTAAAGGCTCAGTTTGATTCTACCGCCATTTTGAATATTACTTTTAACATTATGGAGATATTACATTCTTATATAACTTAATTTAGCTCACCCATGGGCAACCTACCCTCAACCATGGGCCGCATTACGATTTAGGTGTTTTTCTGCGGGCCAAAAGTTATTTCCTACCGAACCCAAAAGTAACGTTAGTATTGTATTAGCACGAACAGTAAAGCAGTTTATCGTCATGTCCACCTCAAGATATTTTCATTTACAATCACAGTTTTTTTCCCATATATTAAAGAAATCCATTATCATTTTTGTTTAAAGTAATGAATTAATGTTTCTTGGGATTTACCAGAAGATGAGTGAAGCAGTCTGTGAATATGTTGATTTTGTCCTACAGTTACAGCATTTTTCTTGCTCACGAGACACTGTAGACGCACCCACCAGAACAATGTACTGTTAATCTTGGTGCCTGAGGAACTATACAGTGAAACACCCTATAGGCACATCGACCCAATATTAGATTTCGTTTAAAATCTCATTATAGGTACTCCTGAGAATGGTGATTCAGAATCTATGGTCTACGACTGGATTGCGGGGTAATTAGTGGTCGTAATGACGCTTGGGTAATTTTAATTATATTATTTCAATGCTAATTATTCACCAAACATGGTTTCCGAGGTGCGATTTTGGTGTTTTTTGTGTAATTCTGGAAGTACTTCATTAGTTAAACCCTGTGTGACCACCGCCCGTGACCCCACTTGGACTTACTCAACCATAGTTAATTCCCAAGTGACCCAAGGCCACAGACCGCGCCGAACTTGGCCCGTAAACTCACACAAGTTAAAATGTTTATATTATTGACTATTTATACTTATTTCACTGTTACATTTTTGTAGTTACTTACTCTTAGGTGATGAAACAGAAATGAATTGTGTGTGAAGATTATTCTTTTAATAAATATTGATTTACTCACCATAAACTGGCTGCATCTACCTGAACTGTGGGCCGCATTAAATATAATTTCTCAATCACTCCACAAGCTGCGGGTTGCCCATTCCTGATTTAGCTCACTTGTCTCAAAAATACTCACAAGAGACCTCACAAATACTCACAAAACTCCCTCACAATATTCACAAAACTCCCTCACTCACAAAACTCCCTCACAAATACTCACAAAACTCCCTCATAAATACTCACAAATACACACAAAACTCCATCATAAATACTCACAAATCTCCCTCATAAATACTCACAAAACTCCCTCACCAATACTCACAAAACTCCCTCACAAATACTCACAAAGAGACGTCACTAATACTCACATAAGCCTTGGCAAGACTGTACAGGTTGTCAAGGATGGAGGCGAGGGTGTCGTCGATAAAGTTCTTGGCGAGACTTTTGTTAGACATCTTACTCAGGAGCTTCTTCTGCGCCTTCAGGCTGATGTCGCGAGCCGGGAAAGTGTCCCCCATCCTGCCGGAGGTCCAGTGGTGGTTAAGTGAGAAGGTTTCAGGAGGGATAGGAAGGGTTAGAAGGGTTAGAAAGGCAGTAGATAGTGGGTAGGAGGGATAGGAGGGAGGGATAGAGAGGGGTAGGGGGGAAGTAAGACAGGGAGGAGGGATAAGACACACACACACACACACACACACACACACACATATCCGGCCTCAAGAATGAAAATACCCAGATACATATAAACATTTATCTCCCTGTCCTATATTAACGAGAGAGAGAGAGAGAGAGAGAGAGAGAGAGAGAGAGAGAGAGAGAGAGACTAACTGTATGTGTACGTGGTTTATTTTCATGAAGTTACATTACGTGTACACAAGGACTAGTATCTACACACACACACACACACACACACACACACTTTACTCATTACTATTGAAGCTGATTTAGAGAGAAAATCGCGCATCTAACTTTAGGTAGTCTCTCAGTGCAACATTGTCGCCATCTTGGCCATATGGTCTTTGTATGTTTCTACTTGTCGCAGTTTAAGTGAATCCGGTAGGTGGCACTGTCAGTTAGGTGGCACTGTTAGGTAAGTATCACTGTTAGTTAGGTGGCACTGTTAGGTAGGTGGCACTGTTAGGTAGGTGGCACTGTTAGGTAGGTATCACTGTTAGTTAGGTATCACTGTTAGTTAGGTATCACTGTTAGGTAGGTATCACTGTTAGTTAGGTATCACTGTTAGGTAGGTGGCACTGTTAGTTAGGTATCACTGTTAGTTAGGTATCACTGTTAGGTAGGTGGCACTGTTAGGTAGGTATCACTGTTAGGTAGGTGGCACTGTTAGTAAGGTATCACTGTTAGTTAGGTATCACTGTTAGGTAGGTATCACTGTTAGGTAGGTGGCACTGTTAGGTAGGTATCACTGTTAGGTAGGTATCACTGTTAGGTAGGTAT
>NW_024746406.1:0-2500 GCF_018991925.1 Homarus americanus | reverse complement strand
TACTGTGAGTGTCTCTGTTACTGTGAGTGTCCCTGTTACTGTGAGTGTCTCTGTTACTGTGAGTGTCCCTGTTACTGTGAGTGTCCCTGTTACTGTGAGTGTCCCTGTTACTGTGAGTGTCTCTGTTACTGTGAGTGTCCCTGTTAATAATAATAATAATAATAATAATAATTAACGGTTTATTGAAAGAGCTTGGCAGCCAGAAGGCTGAAAATATACAGTTACATATTTGGGGAATGGGTTACGAATTACAAATAATATACAAGTGACATAAGTGACACAAATAAGACATATAGTAACTTAGATGGGGATCAGCTCAAACTACAGTTCATTTCAACATAGTGACAGTGTAGGGAGCAGTGTTTACTGGGAGTGAATACACTGATTTATTACATGTTATTGATAATTTTTACAATGGTTGGGACTGGGCTGTTCTTATAGCGATCAGTTCGTGCACGTATGGGCTGGATGCGGTTGTGGTGTCGAACAGCAATTCTCGGACAGGGGATCTCAGGTGGTAGTAGGGGCCGGTGTCGGGGATGGTGTAGAAGCTTCTTACCAAATTTGCAGATGAGGCCGTGGTGATGGTCAGTGAGAGTCGAAAGGGTCAGTGTGTTGAGCGCTTCTTGATATGTGGAGTAGGAAGGGGAGAGAATAATCTTGCATGCCCTGTTACTGTGTGTGTCCCTGTTACTGTGAGTGTCTCTGTTACTGTGAGTGTCCCTATTACTGTGAGTGTCTCTGTTACTGTGAGTGTCTCTGTTACTGTGAGTGTCCCTGTTACTGTGAGTGTCCCTGTTACTGTGAGTGTCTCTGTTACTGTGAGTGTCCCTATTACTGTGAGTGTCTCTGTTACTGTGAGTGTCTCTGTTACTGTGAGTGTCCCTGTTACTGTGAGTGTCTCTGTTACTGTGAGTGTCTCTGTTACTGTGAGTGTCTCTGTTACTGTGAGTGTCCCTGTTACTGTGAGTGTCCCTGTTACTGTGAGTGTCCCTGTTACTGTGAGTGTCTCTGTTACTGTGAGTGTCCCTGTTACTGTGAGTGTCCCTGTTACTGTGAGTGTCTCTGTTACTGTGAGTGTCCCTGTTACTGTGAGTGTCCCTGTTACTGTGAGTGTCCCTGTTACTGTGAGTGTCTCTGTTACTGTGAGTGTCTCTGTTACTGTAAGTCGCTCATTAACTCTATCGAGATTAGGAGGTCTATGTATTACTCCTGTGATTAATTTTTCCCTACCATCGATTAATTCTATCCAAATTGTTTCTGTATTCTGCTCAGTTTTGATTCCCTTATTTATTTCACACTTCAGATTATCCCTGACATAGATTGCTACTCCTCCTCCTTTCCCAATCTGCCTATCGGTATGGAATAATTTGTAACCTTCAATTTGGTATTCGACAGGTATCTCACGTTAGTCTAGGTTTATCCATGTTTTGGTGAATGCTATTTTATCGATATTTTCGGTACATACCAAGACCCTAATATCATCCATTTTGTTTCTCATACTTCTACTTTTAGCATATTAGGCATTTAAGTTAGTCGTGTTCTGAGTCCTCTCTCTTTGTTGCGTTTAGGTTTTAACTCCCTGCCTAATTTAGTTTTGTCATAATTCCTACCACTATTTCCCTGTAACTTTTCACTTTGTTTTCCTGCTCCAACTGCAGTCTCCTCCACACCCCGTGCTGACATGTTCCCCTAGCCGTTTAAAAACTTCGACATCTTTTGAACTGCCCTCTCGAGAGACCCAGCCAGGGTTGCCACCCCATCCCTAGACAGATGCACCCCACCCCTAGCATAAAGGTCCCTTCTGCCGTAGAAGTTGTCCCAGTCTTCAATGAATGGGTGATATTGATTTGCAATATCTGTCAAGACAGCCGTTGACACCAACTGCCCTTGACAACCATTCATTGCCAACTCTCCTTCTAGGCAGGACACCACATATGATATGGATCCCTCCCTTAGACCTAATGCGTTATATAGCTGACTTAAACTAATCAAGAAGCTCCTCACTCCTACACCGGCCAATATCATTGCCTCTTGCACTAAGGCAGATAATGGGTTTGTTCCCATTACCAGACAAGATGTTGTCCATCCTGTCAACTATATCCCCCACCCCAGCTCCTGGTAAACACACCCTCATCCTATTTTTATCTTTACCACAAAAAGCTCTGTCCAGGTACTATACCTGGGAGTCGCCACCAATCAAGATTTTCGTACCTTTCTTGTCAGCCCTGTAACTGACTATACTAACGTCCAATTCATCTATCAAGGGACTGAAAGAGTTGGTACACTTAGCTGTTGTTGTCGTTGTTGTCGTATCCTTGGTGTGTTTTTTTACCACCAGTTTAGTCGTCCCTCTCCTCACAACCTTCCATTCGCCTGAGTTTTCGTCAGACACCGGCTTTCCTTGCCTCGTTTCTTCCTTCATCCTCGCTATATCTTCCTTTAATTTCAAGATATCCTCCTTGACCCTCTCTAACTCGGCCCTCAGAAGGGCACAGCC
>NW_024746405.1:0-2500 GCF_018991925.1 Homarus americanus | reverse complement strand
TATAGAGGTTAGCCACCCGAAGTCAATAAGAGACAAAGAAATAATCTAAGCAGCCACCACTATCTAGCCTAAACTGTTTAGCCTGACCGTGGTAAATTCTAACGGGGGACCTTAAATTTTATAGAATAATAATACAGGCAACTACCTAACCTAACCAACCACTACCGGGCCGCCTAATCCCAACTAATTGCTTTTCGCCGGAGGTTTCACACGCCCCTGATGGCGAAATCTCCATTACAGCAAAAGTGTCTGTTTAACCTAACCTTAGTACAAAAGTCTATTGGTGTGTCCTCAATTTTATAGAGGTTAGCCACCAAGTCAATAAGAGACAAAGAAATAATCCAAGCAGCCTAAACTGTTTAGCCTGACCGTAAAGTCTAACGGGGGACCCTAAATTTTATAGAATAATAATAATACACGCAACTAACCAACCACTACCGGGCCGCCTAACCTAACCACTACTTTCGCCGGAGGTTTCGTCACGCTCCCCGATGGCGAAATCCTCCATTACAGCAAAAGTGTCTGTTTAACCTAACCTTAGTACAAGGTCTATTGGTGTCCTCAATTTTATAGAGGTTAGCCACCCGAAGTCAATAAGAGACAAAGAAATAATCCAAGCAGCCTAAACTGTTTAGCCTGACCGTGGTAAAGTCTAACGGGGACCTTAAATTTTATATAATAATAATAATAATACAGGCAACTACCTAACCACTACCGGGCCGCCTAACCTAACCACTACTTTCGCCGGAGGTTTCGTCACGCTCCCCGATGGCGAAATCCTCCATTACAGCAAAAGTGTCTGTTTAACCTAACCTTAGTACAAAGTCTATTGGTGTCCTCAATTTTATAGAGGTTAGCCACCCGAAGTCAATAAGAGACAAGGAAATAATCCAAGCAGCCTAAACTGTTTAGCCTGACCGTGGTAAAGTCTAACGGGGACCTTAAATTTTATATAATAATAATAATACAGGCAACTAACCAACCACTACCGGGCCGCCTAACCTAACCACTGAGCTGCCGGAGGTTTCGTCACGCCCCGATGGCGAAATCCTCCATTACAGCAAAAAAGTGTCTGTTTAACCTAACCTTAGTACAAAGTCTATTGGTGTCCTCAATTTTATAGAGTGTTAGCCACCCAAGTCAATAAGAGACAAAGAATAATCCTACAGCCTAAACTGTTTAGCCTGGACCGTGGTAAAGTCTAACGGGGACCTTAAATTTTATAGAATAATAATAATAATACAGGCAACTAACCAACCACTACCGGGTCAGCTTAACTCTAACCACTGTTTTTCGCCGGAGGTTTCGGCTACGCCCCGATGGCGAAATCTCCATTACAGCAAAAGTGTCTGTTTAACCTAACCTTAGTACAAAGTCTATTGGTGTCCTCAATTTTATAGAGGTTAGCCACCCGGAAGTCAATAAGACAAAGAAATAATCCAAGCAGCCACCACTATCTAGCCTAAACTGTTTAGCCTGGACGAGAGTTTTTTTAATAAATCTGGTGATATGGAACCACACACAACCCCCTTAACCTCCGATAATGCAATCAAATGGGATAATTGCTAACTATTTCAGAGATAATGCAATCAAATGGTTGTTACAAGGCTGCGCCCCCGGACCCCCTGTGTTAGATACTGTATTTGGTCATGATGAATTGTTTATTAGACTATAAGAAATCCTCTTCCTTCTTGTATTGGCAAGGGGAGTTTGCTTTAACTTAGGTATGCTAGCCTAAGTAAAAATAGACACGGAGCTGCGAAGACCTGATTCTTTTGCTGCATGTTTGAGTCTGCAACTTTGTTGTGATAAGACACTCAATCCTAGTGATTGTACTTACTCAACATAGTGACGGTGTAATTACCATCACAGATTGTACGGGAAATTCCAACTTTGGAAAAAACAAATATTTGGCCTACCCAAATTTTGACTACTACCCGTGCGTCTACGTCCTGGATTGGCCAATCAGTGGTGCCCCACGGTGGCGTGATACATGCACGTTTACTGCGGTGCTCTGATTGGCTGACCGAACGTGGCGTGGTAGGTAGGCTGTTTCTACTCTCTAAGTCCTCTTCTTTCCTTTTTTCACCCCCCTCATGCACTCCGTTCTTTGAACGGGAGGCGGGACTTCGCGATACGGTCGATCCGGCAAGGGAACCTGTGATAGTGCAGGGCACCCCTTGTCCGGGGGTCACCGGTAGGTGGCAACTTTTTAGACATAACTATAGTCACAGGTAACCTGGGCGCAGAACCCTTCGAGCCCGACGCCCGTCCAAGAGGGGGGGGGGGTGGCGGGGTCACTGCTCCCAGGCAGGAGCCCTGTGTTATAGGTAGGATTGGGCTGTAATCAAGGAAGATGACTACAAGCATTAGAATAAAACATAGAGATATGGGACACTCTATTGGAAGAGGAAAAGTGGCAGAAATCACTTACAACAAATTGCAAGTCCCACAAACAAGAATATTTAGCACCAACGAAGGTTTCAAAGTAATCTGTAAA
>NW_024746404.1:0-10298 GCF_018991925.1 Homarus americanus | reverse complement strand
GGCTACGCCGCCCCCAGGGGCCCTTCCACATGCGGCATCACCCCAAAAACTTCATAGTTTAATCGTACATTTTGCATTCGTCCAGTAATCCCTTACTTAACTGTGATTGGTGGAATAAGAGGTGACGTCATCAAATTACAGCCAATAGGAGAACAGAGCAAACAGTAAGCACAACACCCCAACTTATGCTTTGCTGTTGGATATTTATTCTCGTTTCACTATTTAAATTCTGGGAGATATGGCTTTAAATAAATACACCGCCCATCGCATTTTCAGTATTATCGCAACCTGAACAATGAAAAGGAGAATAAATATCCAACAGCAAAACATAAGTTGGGGCGTTGTGCTAATTGATTGCTCTGTTTTCCTATTGGCTGTAATTTGATGACAACACCTCTTATTCCACCAATGACAGTTAAGGAAGAGATTACTGGAAGAATGCAATATGTATGACACCACTATCCATTGTTTTGGGGCGCCACCTCCCCTAGGAGGACCTATTGTGAGCCATTGGACTTGGCAGGGTCCCTGAGAGCAGTGGCGCCCCATAAAAAGGACTGGGGGAGCCACCGCCTCTGGAAAGGCCCCTGAAGGCGCCACGCTGGTGGCATGGCCTCTGGGAGGGTCTCTGGGAGCACCACGGTCCCTAGGAACATACATGGAGGCGCCTCCGTCCCTGGAAAAACTCCTGGGGTCACCGCTGTCCCTGTGAGGGCCCCTCGGGTCGCCAGCGCCCCTAGCAGGGCCCATGGGGGCGCCACCGTGTCTGTGAGGGTCCCTAGGAGCGTTGCCGTCCCTAAGGGGCCCATGGAAACTCGGCTGTTCCTGGAGGAGCCCCTAAGAACGCCGTCATCCCTGAGAAAGCCCCTAGGATTGCCGCTGTCCCTAAGAGCGCTCCTGGTGGATCCAGCGCCCCTGACAGGTCCCCTGGGGGCACCGCCGACCCAGAGAGGGTCTTGGGGGCGCCTCCGTGCCTGGCATGGGCAAGTGACCCTCATAGGGATAACGTCGATCCCAGGGTCACTTACAGGGACGAAAGCACCTTCAGGGGTGTTCCCAGGGACGGAGACGTCCCCAGGGGCTGTATCACAGCGGTGGCACCTTCAGGGGCCCTTCAGAGGTGGTGTCTAGCCCAGGGTACCTCTTTAGGGCACCACTGCCCACAATTACCCTGCCAGGGGCTGCAGCGCCCCTGTGGGCCCTCCTAGGGTCGGCAGCGCTGCTATGGGCCCTTCTACTGGCAGTGGGTGCCTTTCCAGGGGCGGCAGGGTCTCTGCCAGGGGCGAAGGCGCCCCCAGGGGCCCTTCCACATGCGGCATCGCCCCAAAACTTCATAGTTTTGTCGTACATTTTGCATTCATCCAGTAATCCCTTACTTAACTGTGATTGGTGGAATAAGAGGTGACGTCATCAAATTACAGCCAATAGGAGAACAGATCAACCAGTCAGCACAACACCCCAACTTATGCTTTGCTGTTGGATATTTATTCTCGTTTCACTATTTAAATTCTGGGAGAATGACTTTTGACGTTAAATAAATACACCAACCATCATCGCATTTTCAGTATTATCGCAACCTGAAGTATAAAACGGCGAGTAAATAAATATCCAACAGCAAAACATAAGTTGGGGTGTTGTGCTAATTGATTGCTCTGTTTTCCTATTGGCTGTAATTTGATGACTTTATCTCTTATTCCACCAATCACAGTTAAGTAAGAGATTACTGGAAGAATGCAATATGTACGACACCACTATCCATTGTTTTGGGGCGCCGCCTCCCCTAGGAGGACCTTTAGTGAGCCACAGGCCTTGACAGGGTCCCTGGGAGCAGTGGCGCCCCATAAAGAGGCCTGGGGGGAGCCACCGCCTCTGGAAGGGCCCCTGAAGGCTGCCACGCTGGTGGCATGGCCTCTGGGAGAGAGCCTCTCTGGGGCACCACGGTCCCTAGGGACATACCTGGAGGCGCCTCCGTCCCTGGAAAACTCCTGGGGTCACCGCTGTCCCTATGAGGCCTGGTCGCCAGCGCCCTAGGGGCCCATGGGGGCGCCGCCGTGTCAGTGAGGGTCCCTAGGAGCGTTGCCGTCCCTGAGAGGCTCATGTAAATTCGGCTGTTTCTGGAGGAGCCCCTGAGAATGCCGCCTTCCCTGAAAAAGCCTCTAGGAATGCCATTGTCCCTAAGAGCGCCTCTGGTGAATCCAGCGCCCCTGGTGGATCCAGCGCCCCCGACAGGTCCCCTGGGGGCACCGCCGACCCTGAGAGTGGCCCTGGGGGTGCTTCCCTGCCAGGCATGGCTAAGTGACCCTCACAGGGATGACGTCGATCCCAGGGTCCCTTACAGGGACGGAAAGGCCTTCAGGAGCGTTCCCAGGGACGGCAACGTCCAAGGGGCTCTACCACAGCGGTGGCACGTTCAGGGGCCCTTCAGAGGTGGTGTCTCCCCCAGGGTACCTCTTTGGGGCGCCACTGCAAACAATTACCCTTCCAGGGGCTGCGGTGCCCCTATGGGCCCTCCTAGGGCCGGCGGCGCTGCTATGGGCCCTGCTAGTGGCAATGGGTGCCTTTCCAGGGGCGGCAGGGTCTCTGCCAGGGGCGACGGCGCCCCCCAGGGCCCCTTCCACATGCGGCATCGCCTCAAAACTTCATAGTTTTGTCGTACATTTTGCATTCGTCCAGTAATCCCTTACTTAACTGTGATTGGTGGAGCAAGATGTTACGTCATCAAATTACAGCCAATAGGAGAACAGAGCAATCAGTCAGCACAACACCCCAACTTATGCTTTGCTGTTGGATATGTATTCCCGTTTCACTATTTAAATTCTGGGAGATATGACGTTAAATAAAAATGCACTACTTCCCATCGCATTTTCAGTATTATCGCAACCTGAACAATGAAAAGGATTATAAATATCCAACAGCAAGACATAAGTTGGGGTGTTGTGCTAA
This sequence comes from Homarus americanus, assembly GCF_018991925.1. Taxonomy (NCBI): domain Eukaryota; kingdom Metazoa; phylum Arthropoda; class Malacostraca; order Decapoda; family Nephropidae; genus Homarus; species Homarus americanus. The sequence goes on along the minus strand of NW_024746404.1, from coordinate 7,355 downwards.
TTGATTGCTCTGTTTTCCTATTGACTGTAATTTGATGACGTAACCTCGTATTTCACCAATCACAGTTATGTAAGAGATTACTGTAAGAATGCAATATATACGACACCACTATCCATTGTTTTGGGGAGCCGCCTCCCCTAGGAGGACCTATTGTGAGCCACAGGCCTTGACAGGGTCCCTCTGAGCAGTGGCGTCCCATAAAGAGGCCTGGGGGGAGCCACCGCCTCTGGAAGGGCCCCTAAAGATGTCACGCCGCTAGCAGGGCCTCTGGGAGGGCCTGTGGGAGCACCACGGTCCCTAGGAACCTACCTGGAGGCACCCCCGTCCCTTGAAAAACCCCTGGGATCACCGCTGTCCCTGTGAGGGCCCCTCGGGTCGCCAGCGCCCCTAACAGGGCCCATGGGGGCGCCGCCGTGTCAGTGAGGGTCCCTAGGAGCGTTGCCGTCCCTGAGAGGCTCATGTAAATTCGGCTGTTTCTGGAGGAGCCCCTGAGAATGCCGCCTTCCCTGAAAAAGCCTCTAGGAATGCCATTGTCCCTAAGAGCGCCTCTGGTGAATCCAGCGCCCCTGGTGGATCCAGCGCCCCCGACAGGTCCCCTGGGGGCACCGCTGACCCTGAGAGTGGCCCTGGGGGCGCTTCCCTGCCAGGCATGGCTAAGTGACCCTCACAGGGATGACGTCGATCCCAGGGTCCCTTACAGGGACGGAAAGGCCTTCAGGAGCGTTCCCAGGGACGGCAACGTCCAAGGGGCTCTACCACAGCGGTGGCACGTTCAGGGGCCCTTCAGAGGTGGTGTCTCCCCCAGGGTACCTCTTTGGGGCGCCACTGCAAACAATTACCCTTCCAGGGGCTGCGGTGCCCCTATGGGCCCTCCTAGGGCCGGCGGCGCTGCTATGGGCCCTGCTAGTGGCAATGGGTGCCTTTCCAGGGGCGGCAGGGTCTCTGCCAGGGGCGACGGCGCCCCCCAGGGCCCCTTCCACATGCGGCATCGCCTCAAAAACTTCATAGTTTTGTCGTACATTTTGCATTCGTCCAGTAATCCCTTACTTAACTGTGATGTTAAGGCTGTTGAACAGGTCATCTCTGGGTCTTATGCTTTGCTGTTGGATATGTATCTCTGCTTTCAATTATTTAAATTTCAGATATGACGCAAATAAAATGCACTACTCTCATCGCATTTTCAGTATTATCGCAACTCGAACAATGAAAAGGATTATAAATATCCAACAGCAAGACATGTTGTTAGTGTTGTGCTAATCGATTGCTCTGCTTCCTATTGGCTGTAATTTGATGACGAATCCTCGTATTTCACCAATCACAGTTATGTAAGAGATTACTGTAAGAATGCAATATATACGACACCACTATCCATTGTTTTGGGTCGCCGCCTCCCCTAGGAGGACCTATTGTGAGCCACAGGCCTTGACAGGGTCCATGGGAGCAGTGGCGTCCCATAAAGAGGCCTGGGGGGAGCCACCGCCTATGGAAGGGCCCCTAAAGATGCCACGCCGCTAGCAGGGCCTCTGGGAGGGCCTCTGGGAGCACCACGGTCCCTAGGAACGTACCTGGAGGCACCCCCGTCCCTTGAAAAACCCCTGGGATCACCGCTGTCCCTGTGAGGGCCCCTCGGGTCGCCAGCGCCCCTAGCAGGGCCCATGGAGGCGCCGCCGTGTCAGTGAGGGTCCTTAAGAACGTTGCCGTCCCTGAGAGGCTCATGTAAATTCGGCTGTTTCTGGAGGAGCCCCTGAGAATGCCGCCTTCCCTGAAAAAGCCTCTAGGATTGCCATTGTCCCTAAGAGCGCCTCTGGTGAATCCAGTGCCCCTGGTGGATTCAGCGCCCCTGGCAGGTCCCCTGGGGGCACCGCCGACCCTGAGAGTGGCCCTGGGGGTGCTTCCCTGCCAGGCATGGCTAAGTGACCCTCACAGGGATGACGTCGATCCCAGTGTCCCTTACAGGGACGGAAAGGCCTTCAGGAGCGTTCCCAGGGACGGCGACGTCCCCAGGGGCTCTACCACAGCGGTGGCACGTTCAGGGGCCCTTCAGAGGTGGTGTCTCCCCCAGGGTACCTCTTTGGGGCGCCACTGCATACAATTACCCTTCCAGGGGCTGCGGTGCCCCTATGGGCCCTCCTAGGGCCGGTGGCGCTGCTATGGGCCCTGCTAGTGGCAATGGGTGCCTTTCCAGGGGCGGCAGGGTCTCTGCCAGGGGCGACGGCGCCCCCAGGGCCCCTTCCACATGCGGCATCGCCTCAAAAACTTCATAGTTTTGTCGTACATTTTGCATTCGTCCAGTAATCCCTTTCTTAACTGTGATTGGTGGAGCAAGATGTTACGTCATCAAATTACAGCCAATAGGAGAACAGAGCAATCAGTCAGCACAACACCCCAACTTATGCTTTGCTTTTGGATTCCCGTTTCACTATTTAAATTCTGGGAGATATGACGTTAAATAAAAATGCACTTCCCATCGCATTTTCAGTATTATCGCAACCTGACCAATAAAAAGGAGAATAAATATCCAACAGCAAAACATAAGTTGGGGTGTTGTGCTAATTGATTGCTCTGTTTTCCTATTGGCTGTAATTTGATGACGTTACCTCTTATTTCACCAATCACAGTTATGTAAGAGATTGCAAGAATGCAATATATAATGCACACCACTATCCATTGTTTTGGAGCCGCTCCCTAGGAGGACCTATTGTGAGCCACAGCTCCTTGACAGAGGGTCCCTGGGAGCAGTGGCGTCCCATAAAGAGGCCTGGGGAGCCACCGCCTCTGAAGGCCCTAAAGCTGCCACGCTAGCAGGGTTCTCTGGGAGGGCTCAGGGAGCACCACGGTCCTGAACCTACCTGGAGGCACCTCCCTGTCCTGAAAACCCCTGGGATCACTGCTGTCCCTGTGAGGCCCCCGTCGCCAGCGCCCCCAACACTCCATGGGGCGCTGCCGTGTCAGTGAGGGTCCCTAGGGATGCTTGCTGGCCCTGAGAGTGTTTTATAAAATTCGAAGCCGGAGGAGCCCTGAGAATGCCGCCTTCCCTGAAAAAGCCTCTAGGATTGCCATTGTCCCTAACAGCGCCTCTGGTGAATCCAGTGCCCCTGGTGGATCCAGCGCCCCTGGCAGGTCCCCTGGGGGCACCGCCGACCCTGAGAGTGGCCCTGGGGGCGCTTCCCTGCCAGGCATGGCTAAGTGACCCTCACAGGGATGACGTCGATCCCAGGGTCCCTTACAGGGACGGAAAGGCCTTCAGGAGCGTTCCCAGGGACGGCGACGTCCCCAGGGACGGCGACGTCCCCAGGGGCTCTACCACAGCGGTGGTACGTTCAGGGGCCCTTGAGAGGTGGTGTCTCCCCCAGGGTACCTCTTTGGGGCGCCACTGCATACAATTACCCTTCCAGGGGCTGCGGTGCCCCTATGGGCCCTCCTAGGGCCGGCGGCACTGCTATGGGCCCTGCTAGTGGCAGTGGGTGCCTTTTCAGGGGCGGCAGGGTCTCTGCCAGGGGCGACGGCGCCCCCCAGGGCCCCTTCCACATGCGGCATCGCCTCAAAAACTTCATAGTTTTGTCGTACATTTTGCATTCGTCCAGTAATCCCTTACTTAACTGTGATTGGTGGAGCAAGATGTTACGTCATCAAATTACAGCCAATAGGAGAACAGAGCAATCAGTCAGCACAACACCCCAACTTATGCTTTGCTGTTGGATATGTATTCCCGTTTCACTATATAAATTCTGGGAGATATGACGTTAAATAAAAATGCACTTCCCATCGCATTTTCAGTATTATCGCAGCCTGACCAATAAAAAGGAGAATAAATATCCAACAGCAAAACATAAGTTGGGGTGTTGTGCTAATTGATTGCTCTGTTTTCCTATTGGCTGTAATTTGATGACGTTACTTCATATTTCACCAATCACAGTTATGTAAGAGATTACTGTAAGAATGCAATATATACGACACCACTATCCATTGTTTTGGGGAGCCGCCTCCCCTAGGAGGACCTATTGTGAGCCACAGGCCTTGACAGGGTCCCTGGGAGCAGTGGCGTCCCATAAAGAGGCCTGGGGGGAGCCACCGCCTATGGAAGGGCCCCTAAAGATGCCACGCCGCTAGCAGGGCCTCTGGGAGCACCACGGTCAATAGGAACGTACCTGGAGGCACCCCCGTCCCTTGAAAATCCCCTGGGATCGCCGCTGTCCCTATGAGGGCCCCTCGGGTCGCCAGCGCCCCTAGCAGGGACCATGGGGGCGCCGCCGTGTCTGTGAGGGTCCGTAGGAGCGTTGCCGTCCCTGAGAGGCTCATGTAAATTCGGCTGTTTCTGGAGGAGCCCCTGAGAATGCCGCCTTCCCTGAAAAAGCCTCTAGGATTGCCATTGTCTCTAAGAGCGCCTCTGGTGAATCCAGCGCCCCTGGTGGATCCAGCGCCCATGACAGGTCCCCTGGGGGCACCGCCGACCCTGAGAGTGGCCCTGGGGGCGCTTCCCTGCCAGGCATGGCTAAGTGACCCTCACAGGGATGACGTCGATCTCAGGGTCCCTTACAGGGACGGAAAGGCCTTCAGGAGCGTTCCCAGGGACGGCGACGTCCCCAGGGGCTCTACCACAGCGGTGGCACGTTTAGGGGCCCTTCAGAGGTGGTGTCTCCCCCAGGGTACCTCTTTGGGGCGCCACTGCATACAATTACCCTACAGGGGCTGCGGTGCCCCTATGGGCCCTCCTAGGGCCGGCGGCGCTGCTATGGGCCCTGCTAGTGGAAATGGGTGCCTTTCCAGGGGCGGCAGGGTCTCTGCCAGGGGCGACGGCGCCCCCCAGGGCCCCTTCCACATGCGGCATCGCCTCAAAAACTTCATAGTTTTGTCGTACATTTTGCATTCGTCCAGTAATCCCTTACTTAACTGTGATTGGTGGAGCAAGATGTTACGTCATCAAATTACAGCCAATAGGAGAACAGAGCAATCAGTCAGCACAACACCCCAACTTATGCTTTGCTGTTGGATATATATTCTCGTATCACTATTTAAATTCTGGGAGATATGACGTTAAATAAAAATGCACTACTTCCCATCGCATTTTCAGTATTATCGCAACCTGACCAATAAAAAGGAGAATAAATATCCAACAGCAAAACATAAGTTCGGGTGTTGTGCTAATTGATTGCCTTGTTTTCCTATTGGCTGTAATTTGATGACGTTACCTCTTATTTCACCAATCACAGTTATGTAAGAGATTACTGGAAGAATGCAATATATACGACACCACTATCCATTGTTTTGGGGAGCCGCTTCCCCTAGGAGGACCTATTGTGAGCCACAGGCCTTGACAGGGTCCCTGGGAGCAGTGGCGACCCATAAAGAGGCCTGGGGGGAGCCACCGCCTCTGGAAGGGCCCCAAAAGATGCCACGCCGCTAGCAGGGCCTCTGGGAGGGCCTGTGGGAGCACCACGGTCCCTAGGAACGTACCTGGAGGCACCCCCGTCCCTTGAAAAACCCCTGGGATCACCGCTGTCCCTGTGAGGGCCCCTCGGGTCGCCAGCGCCCCTAGCAGGGCCCATGGGGGCGCCGCCGTGTCAGTGAGGGTCCTTAGGAGCGTTGCCGTCCCTGAAAGGCTCATGTAAATTCGGCTGTTTCTGGAGGAGCCCCTGAGAATGCCGCCTTCCCTGAAAAAGCCTCTAGGATTGCCATTGTCCCTAAGAGCGCCTCTGGTGAATCCAGTGCCCCTGGTGGATCCAGCCCCTGGCAGGTCCCCTGGGGGCACCGCCGACCCTGAGAGTGGCCCTGGGGGTGCTTCCCTGCCAGGCATGGCTAAGTGACCCTCACAGGGATGACGTCGATCCCAGTGTCCCTTACAGGGACGGAAAGGCCTTCAGGAGCGTTCCCAGGGACGGCGACGTCCCCAGGGGCTCTACCACAGCGGTGGCACGTTCAGGGGCCCTTCAGAGGTGGTGTCTCCCCCAGGGTACCTCTTTGGGGCGCCACTGCATACAATTACCCTTCCAGGGGCTGCGGTGCCCCTATGGGCCCTCCTAGGGCCGGTGGCGCTGCTATGGGCCCTGCTAGTGGCAATGGGTGCCTTTCCAGGGGCGGCAGGGTCTCTGCCAGGGGCGACGGCGCCCCCAGGGCCCCTTCCACATGCGGCATCGCCTCAAAAACTTCATAGTTTTGTCGTACATTTTGCATTCGTCCAGTAATCCCTTTCTTAACTGTGATTGGTGGAGCAAGATGTTACGTCATCAAATTACAGCCAATAGGAGAACAGAGCAATCAGTCAGCACAACACCCCAACTTATGCTTTGCTTTTGGATTCCCGTTTCACTATTTAAATTCTGGGAGATATGACGTTAAATAAAAATGCACTTCCCATCGCATTTTCAGTATTATCGCAACCTGACCAATAAAAAGGAGAATAAATATCCAACAGCAAAACATAAGTTGGGGTGTTGTGCTAATTGATTGCTCTGTTTTCCTATTGGCTGTAATTTGATGACGTTACCTCTTATTTCACCAATCACAGTTATGTAAGAGATTACTGTGCAATGCAATATGTACGACACCACTATCCATTGTTTTGGGGCGTCGCCTCCCCTAGGAGGACCTATTGTGAGCCACAGGCCTTGGCAGGGTCCCTGGGAACAATGGCGTCCCATAAAGAGGCCTGGGGGGAGCCACTGCCTCTGGAAGGGCTACTGAAGGCGCCGTGCTGCTGGCAGGGCCTCTGGGAGGGCCTATGGGAGCACCACGGTCCCTAGGAACGTACCTGGAGGCGCCCCCGTCCCTGTGAGGACCCCTCGGTTTGCCAGCGCCCCTAGCAGGGCCCATGAGGGCGCCTCTGTGTCTGTGAGGGTCCTTAGGAGCGTTGCCGTCCCTGAGAGGCCCTTGGAAACTCTGCTGTTTCTGGAGGAGCCCCTGAGAACGCCGCCTTCCCTGACAAAGCCCCTAGTATTGACATTGTCCCTAAGCGCGTCCCTGGTGGATCTAGCGCCCCTGGTGGATCCAGAGGCCCTGACATGTCCCCTGGTGGCACTGCCGACCCTGAAAGGGCCCTGGAAGCGCCTACATCCCTGGCATGGCCAAGTGACCCTCACAGGGATAACGTCGATCCCAGTGTTCCTTCCAGGGATGGAAGCCCCTTCAGGAGTGTTCCCAGGGATGGCGACATCCCCAGGGGCTCTACCATAGTGGTGGCACCTTCAGGGGCCCTTCAGAGGTGGTGTCTCCCCCAGGGTACCTCTTTCGGGCGCCACTGCCCAGAATAACCCTGCCAGGGGCTGCCGAGCCCCTATGGGCCTTTTAGGGTCTGTTGCGCTGCTATGGGCCCTGCTATTGGCAGTGGGTGCCTTTCCAGGGGCGGCAGGGTCTCTGCC
>NW_024746403.1:0-11479 GCF_018991925.1 Homarus americanus | reverse complement strand
CCCCGATTGACTTTGACGGTCTCCCATTCGGGTGTGCAAGTTTCTGTAGTATGCTATTAAATCGACCCCCGATTGACTCTGACGGTCTCCCATGCGGGTGTGGAACTTCTTTGGTATGTTGTATAATATGACCGAGGTGCCCCTACCCCTTACTGTAGTGAAATAGTTCCATCCAGCGTACAAGGGCGGACGCTTTCACGACCGTCTCCCACTCTGACGGTCTCCCATTCGGGTGTGCAAGTTCTCTTGGTGCATTTGAAGTATGAGTTGAGTTTAATGAAGTTGATTTCGTCATAGGCACGGTGCTGTGCTGTGCTGTGCCATCGACAACACCAATAAGGAAGGGGCATCTATTCTTACTTAGGCTAGCATACCTAAGTTAAAGCAAACTCCCCTTGCCAATACAAGAAGGAAGAGGATTTCTTATAGTCTAATAAACAATTCATCATGACCAAATACAGTATCTAACACAGGGGGTCCGGGGGCGCAGCCCCCGGTTAGCAACTAACCATTTGATTGCATTATCTCTGAGAATAGTTAGCAATTATCCATTTGATTGCATTATCCCAGGTTAAGGGGGTTGTGTGTGGTTCCATATCACCAGATTTATTAAAAAACTCTACGTCAGGCTAAACAGTTTAGGCTAGATAGTACGATACGATACGAAGTCATTAGTTAAGAGGTGAAAGAAGATTATTAGGAATTGAAGAAAAGGTGGTGAAACTGAAATACAGTAGGAGTAGAAAGAATCTGTGCTCAACCAGATCGCTTCATCTTTCTTATTGGTGTTTTGTCTTTGTTCTGCTCCCTTGGGTCGTCAGACCTTTGTATTAATATTGGTTTATTTATATAATGCTGCTTATTATTATTATTTTTGTTATTGTTGGAGTTAGTGAGCCCGCCCAGGTCCTTGTGTAACTGGGAGGGTAGTCACATTTTTTTTTTTGGTGTTAGTTAAGTGTTAGTTGTGTTAGTCTAAAGGTACACTGTATGCCAGGTTCTTAGTGGAGCTGGTTGGTCACTCTCATCTTTATTCCTCTAGTAATGTTTTATGTAGAAATGTGTATATTGAGGCAGGAGGTGGTTCAATTACTTCTTCCTGTCTATATTATTTTTCCAGTTTTGATATGTTTTTGTGTTAAGTTCAGTCACTTTTTTCCAAATATTTACAGCTTTGTTGTGTATATCTACATTGATTGCTAAGAGGTTTGCTCTCTTGTGTAGCTGTTCATTATTGATGTGGTCTGTATATTTTATGTTATATATAAATCTGAGGGCTATATTTTGTACTGTTTGTAACCTTAATGCACGTTTTACTAAGGGTGTTCAATGGGATGGTAGAACCATAATTGATTTGACAAGGGCAATATAAATCTTTCTTTTGTTATTAATGCTAAGGTTCTTAAAGCGTTTTTATTTTTGATAATCTTATTCTTGCCTGTCGTTCTTTTATCTTTAAGTATGTTATATATCCTCTTTTTGTTAGTTTTAATCCAAGCATCCTACCTTTCAGTGTCGTATGGGTATAGTTCCTATTCGACTATTACTGGACTTGTTTTAATCTTGGCTATTGGTATATTCAATTTGTTCTATTTGTCCTGATTTTCCATTTTTCAAAATCATTTATGTTTTTATCGTTTCCACCGTGTAGAGTGCCATAAATTGAGTTGATTTTCCTGGGTATGATACTATTTGAGTAATATCATCAGCAAACATTACATATTCACTAAAGGGGGTAGGTTGAGGTGTGTCTGAAGTATAAATTGTATATAGTGTTGGAGAAAGGCATCCTCCTTGAGGTACTCCACTCTCAAGATTAAACATAGTTCCTAAAAGTTTCCAATTTGAATTTGTGCTCTCCTATCATCTAAATAGTTACACAATATTCTTAGCATGTATTCGTTAAGTCCCAGTTTTAATATTTTATATTTCAAGCCTAAATGCCCAACTTTATCAAAAGCCTTAGAAACATCCCTTAAAATTATATTGATCTGGTTACCCTTGCTTTTTTCTATTGCAATTATTTCCGTTATTATAGCTATTGCAGTTAGGGTATTTCTATTGGGCATAAATCCATGTTGTCTGTTGTTAGTTTTCCCATGTTGTGTTAAAAGGCTATAAGTCTTGAATTTAATATTTTTTCCAATAGTTTCCCGGTAATTTCTAATAAAGATATTGGCCTGTAGTTTAATATTTCCTTATTGTCCTTACCTCTTTAGGAATAAATATCATTTTAGCATATTTTAGTTTGTCTGGAAAGTAACCAGTTATTAAGCATGCGTTATAAATGTTTAATAGTGTATTTAAAATGTTTTCAGGTAGATTCATGATCATATTTCGTGTAATACCTGTGAGCCCAGGGCTTTTTAAATTTCCTCAGACAGTGCATCATTTCTCCCATGGTTATTATTTGATTATTAGGTAATAAGTTATAGTCTATATATTGCCTTGGGGTGATTCTATGTATTTGTCTTCCCATTTCTTCTTCTATCCTTTCTTCGTGTTCACTATCAAAATCTTCATTTTCCTCATCTGATATTTTAAAAACTTTTACCCATTCCTTTTGAATGCTGACTCTTGTTCATTTTCCTCGTGCAATTTTGTTCCATTTTGGTCTTTAATGTATGGTGTTTTTGCTTGTTGTGCCCCCTCATCTTGTTTATGGAAGTCCAAAATGTTTTTGTGTCTTTAGTCATGTCAGCCGCCATTATAATATCATTCCATTTTTTATTGTTTGCTTCCTTACATGCGTCTCTTAATTTTATCTGTAGTGCTATCTGTGTCGTATATAGTGTTACGAACCCCTCCACCCAGCACTACGAAGCACGCCATCTATTGTCCTGATCTAGACACGAGCATGACTAGTCTTAGTTACCACTCCGAGGTTTCCTTCTCCTATCCTGGTTGTTGCGTCACCTCCAATTCGAGGAGAGAGCACTTGGCTCTGGGAAGTGACCACAGGATCATCTATCCTCTAAACCTACGTACGTGCAGTGACTACCTACCGTCTTCTACAATACTCAGCCTTACTCGTCAGCCATCTCAGCTCCTCACTTAAGTACTAGTATCTCTTGTATTAATTTCCCCACGTCCACTTGCTTCGAGATTGTTTTATGTTTATTAATATGTATATACTGTTAATGTTTAGGTTAAGTTTGGTTAAGGGTAATTTATAAGCTGAATATTTTGTTAAGGATTTATGGTACTCTATTATATACAACGAAAACTCGCATCCTTTGTCTACCCTTTTATAGTCCGATTGTCTTTGTTTTTATTGTTGTTACCTGTTGGGATCTGGGTAGACGTATAACTATATTCTAAATCCCCAACTCGTAACAAATGGCGACCGTGACAGGACACGACCTTAAGTACCATATTCCTTCCTCCCTTGTTACTCAGTGTTAATTATTCCTCCCAGTCACTTCTGTTCACAATTGCTTTACGGTGGTTTAAAGTTTCCTTCATATGTGTTTGCATATATTGGTATTATCGTACAGTAAGAGTGACAGACGTAGGATATTAGGTTCCAAGTGTCATAAGGCTTACCTGTTATTACACGTGGCAGTTGTGTAGTAAGTCTTATCGAGTGTAGGGAAGAATCCGGATCTGTTTAATGCCGTACCCTCACTCCAGAGTAGGCTGTTCCATAGTCACTAGTTTACGGTGAAGTGATATCTTGGGACGCCCCTCTACCAGGACCCCATAATTATAAAGCCTCAATTATTGTTCTTCTCATTATCTCATTCAGGGTCAATCATACCATTTATCAGGGTTGTTAATCCGGATCTTTATATTAATGCCGTAATACGCCCTACCTCTTTCAAGTCTCTTATCCTTATCTAAGGATCTTCTCAGAAGAACAATAATCATAAGTGTAATTTCCTAGGTATAACTTGGTTAGTTTTCGGGACTTTCTGGTTATCCACTGCCGTGATATTTTCTAGGTTATCCACTTATCTTATCTTTGGACCATTAGTTAATTTATCCTATTTTTCTTAACAATGGCCACCTCAGGTTTTGATCTCCAGGATTTTATTGAAAATCCTTCCGTAGCTAAATTACGTGTTAATATCCTGAAGAAAGAATGGAAAGAAATAGCCAACTATTATAATATCCCATTTTCACAGCAACTGACTAAGGAAATGTTAAAAATCATGTGATTGAAGTGCTGGTTCAACATGAAGTTTTAAAAGAATCCGCTGTTGACAGATTAACGCCCATGTCCAAGAAACTTCAACCACTATCCACCACCCTCCTCACTCAGAAGTTGCTTTGGTCTGGCTAGCCCTCAACAAGAAACACAACGAATAGACGCCTTAGAACTGAACGAGCTAGGTTCGAGTTCCAAATCAAAATGAAAGAACTCGAGTTGGAGCAGGAGTCGAACAGGCCAACAGGCAGGCAAGTTGGAGCATTGGAGCATGAGGAAGGTCGGAACAGGCCAAGTTGGAGCATGAGGAAATGATGGAACGGGCAAGTTGGAGCAGGAGGTTAGACTGAAAGAACTACAGGTAAGAGAGATAGAAGTCACCTTAACATCGGAGTTTAGATCAAAGGAAGTGGCATTAAGAGAGAAACTAGCTGCTTTGCCCTTTTGCTTCATGGACCCTTGGTTCAGTGGTTAGTTATATGGTATAGACTGTTTAGACCAGAATGACTAATAGTAATATCCTCACCTCTTATGCTATCACGCCAGATGGATACCGGCAGAAGTTTCGTAAACCAACAAACCATTTTCCCACACCTTTGTTGAGTTTGCTCAAGAAAAGCTTAGGTTTTTAAGAAGTGGTTAGAGGTACAGAGACCTCCACATTTCAGGATTTGTTAAATTTGGTAGTCCTGGAGGAGTGGAAGAGCAAGATACCATTTCACATCTTGAAGCATGTGGAGGAGCGTGGAGAGGTTAATTTAGGGCGTGCTGCTGAGCTGGCTGATGCGTACGCTTTGTTGGTGGAGTCACTGGGCAGTAGAGAACGTGGTACTTCCCGACATGTTAGGTCCTCCTCTGATGATAACCTTGGGAACGTGAGTGGTAGGTCGAAAGGTCCCACACCTACTCCCCCGATGCAACCAAGCTTACTTGTTCTTACTGTAAAAACCCAGGCCATACGATCCAGAATTGTAAACACCCAAAGTGTCGAATTGCTAAAAGTAGTTCCTGGATCCCAAGTCCAAACCAATAGCAAATACCAATGTGGAAAGGCCCCATCAGGATCTCTTCTCTTCATTCACCTATGAGGGAAAATTTCAATCATAGAGGGGTCTCGTTCTTTCCCTATTCGTATACTACGTGATACGGGCGCAGCACAATCTATCCTCCTGTTTAACGTCATTCCCGATATATCTACCGCATTTACTAATGAGAGTTGTTCTAATTTCAGATCTCTCGTCCTATTCTTCCTATCCCTTAGCTAAAGTGCACCTCCAATGTCCCTTGGTTACTGGGGAAGTGCAAGTAGCCATTAGGAAAGATTCAATGCCTGTGAGCGGCATTCATTTATTATTGGGTAATGACTTGGTAGGAGATCTAGTGGTTCCCAACATAAAGACAGTCGACTCTCTCTTACCTGTCAACTCCACCACTGACCTTGAAGAAACTATTCCTCACCTTTTCCCATCTTGTGCTGTCACCCGGTCACAGAGTGTGCGAAATGGCCTCGTCTAAAACCACTTACTATTTTCCTACCCACAGAAGATCTGTACAATAAGACAATTAGTAAGGATGAGCTTCCGTTAAAGCCCAACAATCTGATCCATCTTTGACTAAACTTCATCATGCAGCAGTTGAGGTAAAGATTTCACACCTTCCGTGTTTTTTATTATCATGAAGGGTGCTTTTAGATGAGGGCCTATAGGCCCTGAGCTTGCCCATCTAGACACGTGGTCTGAAATACATCAAGTGGTAATTCCCACCTCAGTCAGACCAGCATTAATTGCCCTTGCCCATGATGGTATTTCAGGACATTTGGGAATCCTGAAAACATACAAAAAGCTCCTCCAACACTATTATTGGCCTGGACTTAGGAAGGATGTGTCAAAATACCTAAAATCTTGTCATATTTGTCAAATGGTAGGAAAACCAAATGAAAGTATACCAGCAGCTCCCATTAAGCCCATCCCAGTATTTTCTACACCATTTGAAAAGATTGTTGTGGATTGTGTGGGCCCATTACCAAAGACTAAGAAGGGAAATCAATTCCTGCTCACAGTTATGGATACCAGTACACGTTATCCTGAGGCTTTTCCCCTTAAAAGCATCACTTCAAAAAAACGTAATCAAACATCTTTTGCACCTTTTCACTTCAGTGGGCATTCCTAAAGAGATCCAATCCGATCAGGGCACCAATTTTACGTAGAGCAATCTTTTTCAAACAGGTGATGAAATACCCTAGTGTGGACCATTGTGCATCAATGCTCAAAAAATACTGTATAGAACAATCAAAAGGAATGGGATGAAAGTATGACTTGTTACTTGCCATCAGGAATGTCCCAGAGTCATTACTTCTCCCCACCCGAGTTACTATATGGAGACAAATAAGTGGTCCCTTAAAATAGTAAAGGAGCAGTGGTTTGACACTCCATCTATTGGCTCGCGAACAGTTTCCCAATACATTGGACACTTTAAGGGACAAATTAACTGAAGTCCGAACCATTGCTCAGTCAAACTTAAAAAAGTCCACAAGAAAAATGGTGAAGTCCCAAATCCTAAATTAGTTAAAAGATTTTCTCCAGGTGACAAAGTGTTACTCTTCTACCCATTCCAGGCTCTCCCCAAAAGCAAGTTTACTGGTCCCTATATAGCTTGCTAATAAACCATTTCTCTCAACTATATAGTCCATACTCCTGATCGCAGAAAAGATTCACAACTTGTTCACATTAATCTCATGAAACTTTACCATTCCAGGCAGTCAGAGGAAGACATCCCAGAGGCTATAAGCCTACCTGTATTACATACGGTTTTGTCAGGGCCGGAGCCGGAGACAGATGACATGGATCTATTGGAGAATTTAGACTTCTCTCTACCTAAAGAAAACCCTGCTAACAGTCACATACTCAACAACTTGGATGAGTATTTTTCTGTTCTGAATCCATCTCAAGCAAAAGATCTCACCAAGTTATTATCAACATTTCCTAAAGTCACGTCAGACCTCCCAGGGTTTTGCAATATACTTAAACATGATATTAAGCTAATCTCAGATGATGTACAACCCATTAGGCAATCAGCCTATCGACTAAATCCACAAAAAAGAGAGATTATGAAAAAGGAGGTAGACTTTTTGTTAAAACATAACTTAGCTGAGCCTAGTACCTCCCCCTGGGCTTCACCTTGCCTTCTCATTCCAAAACCCGATAGCAGTTTTCGTTTTTGTACCGATTATCGTAAAGTGAACCAGGTCACTGTCTCAGACTCCTACCCTTTACCTTTGATTTAAGATATAATAGACAGCATAGGCTGTGCAAAATTTATTACAACGGTGGACTTGATGAAAGGATATTATCAAGTGGGACTCACGGATAGGGCAAAAATAATCTCAGCATTTATAACTCCATTTGGTCTTTTTCAATATTTGGTTATGGCGTTTGGTTTTTCTAATGCTCCGGCCACATTCCAGAGGGCCATCAACTTCCTAATTCAGGACCCAGGTGGGACGTTCGTCACCTGATGACCTGCGGTGGTGTCGACAGCTGGGACGAACATCTGGTGCGTTTGGAGATACTGTTTGCAACACTGCAAGAGACTGATTCACCATAAACCTGGCTAAATCTGCTTTCAGCTGGGCCTCAGGTGGGAACGCCTGGGACATATCAAGTTAAGTATGGTATATGAGACCCAAGGACGCAAACGTTAGAAAATCCATCTTGTCCTTCCCCACTCCAAGGACGAGGAAGGAACTCATGCGCTTCCTGGGGATGTGCGGCTACTACCGTCGGTTCTGCAGTAACTTCTCCGGCGTGGCCGGACCCCTCACAGACCTTACCAGTTCTGCGGTCCCTTACATCTGGAACCAGAGGTGCGACCAGTCTTTCCACCGCCTCAAAGCCTTCCTTGCCTCCAAGCCTGACTACACCTCGCCCTTCCATCTGCAAATCGACGCTAGTGGTGTCGGAGTGGGGGCTGTGCTCCTACAACCCGACCCAACCACTGATGTTCTTCACCCTGTGGCATATTACTCCGCCAAGTTGAAAAAACATCAGACCAACTACTCGACCATAGAGAAGGAGGCCTTGGCTCTGGTGTTGGCAACAAAGAAGTTTGAATGTTACCTCCAGTCTTGCCCACAAACAACCCTAGTTCACGACCATAACCCACCACGTCTAATATCAAACCAACAAGACCTCCAACCAGCGAATCCTCCGCTGGGCTCTCCTCACCCAGCTCTATAACCTGATTGCAGACTCCTTATCCTGAGCTCCAGTGGAAATGCAGCAGCTACTCTCCAGACGCACCAGGTGATCACCTCCTTCGCGCCCAAGTGCCACGGGAGGTCTTTGAGGGGGGGGTGTACATGAACCCCCTCCACCCAGCACTACGAAGCACGCCATCTATTGTCCTGATCTACCTACCCAGCACCACGAGCAACGCCATCTAGGGACGAGACAGTATGACTCGTCTTAGTTACCACTCCGAGGTTTCCTTCCCTATCCTGGTTGTTGCGTCACCTCCACTCCGAGGAGAGAGCACTTGGCTCTGGGAAGGACCACAGGATCATCTATCCTCTAAACCTACGTGACGTGCAGTGACTACCTACCGTCTTCTACAATAATACTCAGCCTTACTCGTCAGCCATCTCAGCTCCTCACTTAAGTACTAGTATCTCTTGTATTAATTTCCCACGTCCACTTGCTTCGAGATTGTTTTATGTTTATTAATATGTATATACTGTTAATGTTTAGGTTAAGTTTGGTTATGGGTAATTTTATGTTAATATTTTGTTATGGGATTTATGGTACTCTATTAGTATACAACGAAAACTCGCATCCTTTGTCTACCCTTTTATAGTCCGATTGTCTTGTTTTTATTGTTGTTACCTGTTGGGATCTGGGTAGACGTATAACTATATTCTAAATCCCCAACTCGTAACAATAGCCATCATTGCCGTGTCTTTCCATATACCTGTTTATTTCATTGTAATAGGTCTGGATTAATTTAACTTCTTCTGGTAGTTCGTTGTTGGGTAAATGCTCTAAAGTGTGAAGTAGGAGGTGTTTGGTTATAGATGCTTTTATTGCTGAGTGCAGTCTGTCCATTTCTGAGTCTATATCTTCTGTTGTTTTTCCTTGTAGGTTAATCGAGTGGTGATTACTTAAGTCGTCTTTGAAGCTGTCCCAGTCTGTTTTACTCATTTTCAGTCTCTTTTTTATTGGTATCTGTATGGGGCTTGTTGACAGTGTTAGTATAATTGGCAGATGGTCACTGCCTGTAAGAGGTCCCTGTATTATATGGTAATTGAAAAAGGCTTTGTTGTTGGTAAAAATTTTGTCTGGTGTCGATTGTGTATTGTGATTTCTCCAGGTTGGAAAGTTAGGTCCCAGATGATTGATTTTCCCTAAATTTATTAATTGATTAAGGGCGTTTCTCACGACGTTATTATTTGTATTGTCAAAAATCCTATGTCTGGCGTTAAAGTCTCCTAAGATGTACATCGGATGACTATTGTTAGCCAATTTTAATAGGTCTTCTATAGGTAAGTAGTAGCAATAATTACGTCTCCTTGAGTTGTATTTATTTTTATTGCTAGAAATTCATCCTGGAAGTCATCAATTAGTTTAAATTTTAAGTTTCTTTTAACCGCTATCGCTACTCCGTCATTTTTCTCGCCTGATTTATTTCTTTGGTTTACATAATAGTTAAAGAGTTTTATGTTGTTGTTTTCTGTCTCACCGTGACTGTTTATTAGTATAATGTCAGGGTCAATTTCTTGATATATATTACTTAGGTTAATTCTCTCGGTCTTCCAGTTTCTTACGTTGTGTTGTATTATTCTTAAAGTTCTTACTGTTTGTCTATTGTCCATTATTTCTTATACTTGGATTGTGGCAGTTGGAGTGGAGACCTATCATCCTGTTTCCCGCTTCTGACTCTTCTATACTCTGACGGGTCTACTATTTTAAAGTCTTGGCCGTAATCTTTAGTTTGTCCGTAGTAATTAGTGACCAGACATAATCTTCACTTAGGGATTTTTCTTGATATGTCCACTTGTATATCCCTCCTTCACAGTTTTTTACTATTGTCCCTCCTGTTGGTCTCGATGTTGGGATTCCATGTTTTGTTGTAGTGATAACTTTTAATCCAATTTCTTCAGCAGATTCAGGCTGTATATTGTGATCAGTTTCCATCTTATCTTCTCCTCCTACTCCTTGTCTGTCCTTTTTGTTATTTCTATCTTCTCTTTGTCACTTCTAGTCATTTGTCTGGGACTTAATGTCGCTTGTGTCTTTGTGTATCAGCTGTTGCTCCTTGCTCAAACCTTTGTTCGTCTTGATGTGTAGTCTTTCTCTCTCAGTTCGTTTGCATATGTTGTTCGAAATAGTTTTTCGGATTGTGATTCTCTGAAATATCATCTCTGGTAGGTTATTCAATTTAAATATTTTCCTTAATTCCTCATTGTATGATCCGGGTGCAATGATATTGTGCAAATGTGCATGGATCATACTAATCACACCTTATCATATATTAGCTCACTTAGGTTTAATACGTCAGGACTGGCTTATATTCTTGGACCGCTCTCTTTGCTATTTCCCTGGATGTAAGGTCGTATCCTTCTTTTGTCTTGTTCCTTTTCCTGTTTCTGTACTTCTTTATCATGTGTTTTTTATTGGGCATGCCATTGCTAACGTCCTATGTCCTATGTATACATTCCCGTTTCTCTTACAGTTGAGACAGCCAACATGTGTATTCTTACATTCAGTGTAGGTATGGTCGTCGCCTGCACAATCTGAGCAGCACTTTTTTTCTTTTTCCGGACAGTCTCTCGTTGTGTGTTCTTCATATTTGTAGCAGGAGAAGCAAGTTTGCAGACTGATGAATGTCTCCTTCTTTATTTGATGTGGTGTGACTGACATGTTGAATATTAGAAAGCCCTGTTGTAAAACTTTCTCAGCCATTGACACTTCTTCAAACATGAGTATAGTCCTTTATCTTAATGACTTCTTCAATCTTCATCCACCTATTTTGGCGTTCCAGTTCTTCTTTCAGGTCTTCCTCCCGATCTCTTGATCGACTTGACGAACAAAAACTGATCTTTTTGCTTTTTGTTCTGGTGGCATGACAACAATAAGGCCTTCATTGTAAAATATATCTCTTGCTTCTTTGAAAGGATTTTATCTGAATCAAAGTCATCTTTACAGATTACTTTAAAACCTTCATTGGTGCTGAATATTCTAGTTAGTGGGACTTGCAGTTTGTTGTAAGTGATTTCTGCCACTTTTCCCCTTCCAATAGAGTGTCCCTTATCTCTATGTTTTATTCTAATGCTAG
>NW_024746402.1:0-9233 GCF_018991925.1 Homarus americanus | reverse complement strand
ACAAAGTCCCCTGATCGAGTATAACAAAGCCCCCTCATCGAGAAAAACAAAGTCCCCTCATTGAGTATAACAAAGTACTCTGATCGAGTATAACAAAGTCCCCTGATCGAGAGAAACAAAGTCCCCTGGTTGCATATAACAAAGTCACCTGATCGAGTATAACAAAGTCCCCTGATCGAGTATAACATAGTCCCCTGATCGAGTATAACAAAAAGGCTCCTGGTCGAGCATAACTAAGTCCCCTGGTCAAGTAAAACAAAGTCTCCTGATCGAGTAAAACAAAGTCCCCTGGTCGAGTATAACAAAGTCCAATGATCGAGTATAACAAAGCCCCCTGATCGAGAAAATCAAAGTCCCCTGATTGAGTATAACAAAGTCCCCTGATCGAGTATAACAAAGTCCCCTGATCGAGCTTAACAAAGGCACCCTGATCTAGTATAACAATGTCCCCTGGTCGAGTATAACAAAGTCCAATGATCGAGTATAACGCAGGCCCCTGATTGAGTATAACAAAGTCCCCTGATCGAGTATAACAAAGCCCCCTTGATCGAGTATAACAAAGCCCCCTGATCAAATATAAAAAGTCCCCAGATTGAGTATAACAAAGTCCCCTCATCGAGTATAACAAATTCCCATGATCGAGCATAACAAAGGCACCCTGATCGAGTATAACAATGCCCCCTGATCGAGTATAACAAAGTCCCCTGGTCAAGTATAACAAAGGCCCCTAATCGAGTATAACAAAGACCTCTCATTTAGTATAACAAAGTCCCCTCATCGAGTATAACAAATTCCCATGATCGAGCATAACAAAGGCACCCTGGTCGAGCATAACAAATTCCCCTGGTCGAGTATAACAAGTCCCCTGATCGAGTATAACAAAGACCTCAGATCGAGTATACAAAAGTCCCCTGATCGAGTATAACAAAGCCCCCTCATCGAGTATAACAAAGTCCCCTGGTCAAGTATAACAAAGGCCCCTAATCGAGTATAACAAAGACCTCTCATTGAGTATAACAAAGTCCCCTGAGCGAATAAAAAAAGGCCCCTCGTCGAGCATAAGAAAGTCCCCTGATTGAGTATACCAAAGTCCCCTGAATGAGTAAAACAAAGTCCGAAGTCGAGTATAACAAAGTCCCCTGATCGAGAGAAACAAAATCACCTGATCGAGTAAAACAAAGTCCCCTAGTCAAGTATAACAAAGGCCCCTAATCGAGTATAACAAAGACCTCTGATTGAGTATAACAAAGTCCCCTGAGCGAAAAAAAAGGCCCCTGGTCGAGCATAACAAAGTCCCCTGGTCGAGTATACCAAAGTCCCCTAATCGAGTAAAACAAAGTCCTCTGGTCGAGTATAACAAAGACCCCTGATCGAGAGAAACAAAGTCCCCTGGTCGAGTATAATAAAGTCCCCTGATCGAGTATAACAAAGCCCCCTCATCGAGAAAAACAAAGTCTCCTGATTGAGTATAACAAAGTACTCTGATCGAGTAAAACAAAGTCCCCTGGTCGAGTAAAACAAAGTCCCCTGATCGAGTATAACAAAGTCCCCTGACTGAGTATAACAAAGTCCCCTGATCGAGTATAACAAAGGCCCCTGATCGAGTATAACAAAGTCCCCTGATCGAGTATAACAAAGCCCCGGATCGAGCTTAACAAAGTCCTCTGGTCGAGCATAACAAAGTCCCCTGGTCGAGTATAACAAAGTCCCCTAATCGAGAGAAACAAAGTCCCATGGTTGCATATAACAAAGTCCCCTGATCGAGTATAACAAAGTCCCCTGATCGAGTATAACAAAAAGGCTCCTGGTCGAGCATAACTAAGTCCCCTGGTCGAGTATAACAAAGTCTCCTGATCGAGTAAAACAAAGTCCTCTGGTCGAGTATAACAAAGTCCAATGATCGAGTATAACAAAGCCCCCTGATCGAGAAAAACAAAGTCCCCTAATTGAGTATAACAAAATCCCCTGATCGAGTAAAAGAAAGTCCCCTGATCGAGCTTAACAAAGGCACCCTGGTCTAGTATAACAATGTCCCCTGGTCGAGTATAACAAAGTCCCCTGATCGAGTATAACGAAGGCCCCTGATCGAGTATAACAAAGTCCCCTGATCGAGTATAACAAAACCCACTTGATCGAGTATAACAAAGCCCCCTGATCAAATATAAAAAGTCCCCAGATTTAGTATAACAAAGTCCCATCATCGAGTATAACAAATTCCCATGATCGAGCATAACAAAGGCAATTCTGATCATATAAATAATGCCTCAGATTATATAATGAAAGTCTTGGTTAAGTATAACAAAGGCCCCTAATCGAGTATAACATAGACCTCTCATTTAGTATAACAAAGTCCCCTCATCGAGTATAACAAATTCCCATGATCGAGCATAACAAAGGCACCCTGGTCGAGCATAACAAATTCCCCTGGTCGAGTATACCAAAGTCCCCTAATCGAGTATAACAAAGCCCCCTCATCGAGTATAACAAAGTCCCCTGGTCAAGTATAACAAAGGCCCCTAATCGAGTATAACAAAGACCTCTCATTGAGTATAACAAAGTCCCCTGAGCGAAAAAAAAAGGCCCCTCTTCGAGCATGAGAAAGTCCCCTGGTCAAGTATACCAAAGTCCCCTGATCGAGTAAAACAAAGTCCAAAGGCGAGTATAACAAATTTCCCTGATCGAGAGAAACAAAGTCACCTGATCGAGTAAAACAAAGTCCCCTAGTCAAGTATAACAAAGGCCTCTAATCGAGTATAACAAAGACCTCTGATTGAGTATAACAAAGTCCCCTGAGCGAATATAAAAAAGGTCCCTGGTCGAGCATAACAAAGTCCCCTGGACGAGTAAACCAAAGTCCCCTAATCGAGTTAAACAAAGTCCCCTGGTAGAGTATAACAAAGTCCCCTGATCGAGAGAAACAAAGTCCCCTGGTCGAGTATAACAAAGTCCCCTGATCGAGTATAACAAAGCCCCGGATCGAGCTTAACAAAGGCCCCTGGTCGAGCATAACAAATTCCCCTGGTCGAGTATAACAAAGTCCCCTAATCGAGAGAAACAAAGTCCCCTGGTTGCATATAACAAAGTCCCCTGATCGAATATAACAAAGTCCCCTGATCGAGTTTAACAAAGTCCCCTGATCGAGTATAACAAAAAGGCTCCTGGTCGAGCATAACTAAGTCCCCTGGTCGAGTATAACAAAGTCTCCTGATCGAGTAAAACAAAGTCCCCTGGTCGAGTATAACAAAGTCCACTGATCGAGTATAACAAAGCCCCCTGATCGAGAAAAACAAAGTCCCCTAATTGAGTATAACAAAATCCCCTGATCGAGTAAAACAAAGTCCCCTGATCCTTGAGCATAACCGAGCCACCCTGAGTCATGAGTATAACTTGGGAGTCCTGATAAAGTACTTAACAAAAGTCTACCTGATCATGAAATTATAACGAAGGCCCCTGATCGAGTATAACAAAGCCCCAATGATCGAGTATAACAAAGACCCCTGATCAAATATAAAAAGTCCCCTGATCGAGTATATCAAAGCCCCCTTGTCGAGTATAACAAAGATTCCTCATCGAGTATAACAAAGTTCCTTGGTCGAGTATAACAAAGTCCCCTGATCGAGTATAACAAAGCCCCCTCATCGAGAAAAACAAAGTCCCCTGATTGAGTATAACAAATACTCTGATCGAGTATAACAAAGTCCCCTGATCGAGTATAACAAAGGCCCCTGATCGAGTATAACAAAGTCCCCTGACCGAGTATAACAAAGCCCCGGATCGAGCATAACAAAGACCCCTGGTCGAGCATAACAAAGTCCCCTGGTCGAGTATAACAAAGTCCCCTGATCGAGAGAAACAAAGTCCCCTGGTTGCATATAACAAAGTCCCCTGATCGAGTATAACAAAGTCCCCTGATCGAGTATAACAAAGTCCCCTTTTCGACTATAACAAAAAGGCTCCTGGTCGAGCATAACTAAGTCCCCTGGTCGAGTATAACAAAGTGTCCTGATCGAGTAAAACAAAGTCCCCTGGTCGAGTATAACAAAGTCCAATGATCGAGTATAACAAAGCCCCCTGATCGAGAAAAACAAAGTCCCCTGATTAGTAAAACAAAGTCCCCTGTTCGAATATAACAAAGTCCCCTCATCGAGCATAACAAAGGCACCCTGGTCGAGTATAACAAAGTCCCCTGGTCGAGTATAACAAAGTCCCCTGATCGAGTATAACGAAGGCCCGTGATCGAGTTTAACAAAGTCCCCTGATCGAGTATAACAAAGCCCCCTTGATCGAGTATAACAAAGCCACCTGATCAAATATAAAAAGTCCCCAGATTGAGTATAACAAAGTCCCCTCATCGAGTATAACAAATTCCCTTGATCGAGCATAACAAAGGCACCCTGGTCGAGTATAACAAAGTCCCCTGGTCGAGTATAACAAAGTCCCCTGATCGAGTATAACGAAGGCCCCTGATCGAGTAAAACAAAGTCCCCTGATTGAGTATAACAAAGTCCCCTGACCGATCATAACAAAGGTACCCTGGTCGAGTATAACAAAGTCCCCTGGTCGAGTATAACAAAGTCCCCTGATGGAGTATAACGAAGGCCCCTGATCGAGTATAACAAAGCCCCAATGATCTAGTATAACAAAGACCCCTGATCAAATATAAAAAGTCCCCTGATCGAGTATATCAAAGCCCCCGTGTCGAGTATAACAAAGTCTCCTCATCGAGAATAACAAAGTTCCTTGGTCGACTATAACAAAGTCCCCTGATCGAGTATAACAAAGCCCCCTCATCGAGAAAAACAAAGTCCCCTGATTGAGTATGATCGAGTAAAACAAAGTCCCCTGGTGGAGTAAAACAAAGTCCCCTGATCGAATATAACAAAGTCCCCTCATCGAGTATAACAAAGTCCCCTGATCGAGTATAACAAAGGCCCCTGGTCCAGCATAACAACGTCCTTTGGTCGAGTATAACAAAGTCCCCTGATCGAGAGAAACAAAGTCCCCTGGTTGCATATAACAAAGTCCCCAGATCGAGTATAACAAAGTCCCCTGATCGAGTATAACATAGTCCCCTGATCGAGTATAACAAAAAGGCTCCTGGTCGAGCATAACTAAGTCCCCTGGTCGAGTATAACAAAGTCTCCTGATCGAGTAAAACAAAGTCCCCTGGTCGAGTATAACAAAGTCCAATGATCGAGTATAACAAAGCCCCCTCATCGAGAAAAACAAAGTCCCCTGATTGAGTATAACAAAGTCCCCTGATCGAGTATAACAAAGTCCCTTCGAGCATAACAAAGGCACCCTGATCGAGTATAACAAAGTCCCCTGATCGAGTATAACAAAGCCCCCTCATCGAGAAAAACAAAGTCCCCTAATTGAGTATAACAAAGTACTCTGATCGAGTAAAACAAAGTCCCCTGGACGAGTAAAACAAAGTCCCCTGATCGAGTCTAACAAAGTCCCCTGATCGAGTATAACATAGTCCCCTGACCGAGTATAACAAAAAGGCTCCTCGTCGAGCATAACTAAGTCCCCTGGTCGAGTAAAACAAAGTCTCCTGATCGAGAGAAACAAAGTCCCTTGCTGTATATAACAGTCTCTGATCGGAGTATAACAAAGTCCCCTTGATCGAGTATAACAAAGTCCCCTGATCGAGTATAACAATGCCCCCTGATCGAGTATATAACAAAGTCCCTGGTCAAGTATAACAAAGGCCCCTAATCGAGTATAACAAAGACCTTCCTATTTAGTATAACAAAGTCCCTCATCGAGTTTAATAAATTTCATGATCGAGCACATAACAAAGGCACCCTGGCCGAGTATAACAACGTCCCCTGGTCGAGTATAACAAAGTCCCCTGATCGAGTATAATGAAGGCCCCTGATCGAGTATAACAAAATCCCCTGATCGAGTATAATGAAATCCCCTGATCGAGTAAAACAAAGTCCCCTGGTCATGTATAACAAAGGCCCCTAATCGAGTATAACAAAGACCTCTCATTGAGTATAACAAAGTCCCCTGAGCGAATAAAAAAAAGGCCCCTCGTCGAGCATAAGAAAGTCCCCTGGTCGAGTATACCAAAGTCCCCTGATCGAGTAAAACAAAGTCCGAAGGCGAGTATAACAAAGTCCCCTGATCGAGAGAAACAAAATCACCTGATCGAGTAAAACAAAGACCCCTTGTCAAGTATAACAAAGGCCCCTAATCGAGTATAACAAAGACCTCTGATTGAGTATAACAAAGTCCCCTGAGCGAATAAAAAAAGGCCCCTGGTCGAGCATAACAAAGTCCCCTGGTCGAATATACCAAAGTCCCCTAATCGAGTAAAACAAAGTCCCCTGGTCGAGTATAACAAAGTCTCTTGATCGAGAGAAACAAAGTCCCCTGGTCGAGTATAACAAAGTCCCCTGATCGAGTATAATAACGCCCCCTCATCGAGAAAAATAAAGTCCCCTGATTGATTATAACAAAGTACTCTGATCGAGTAAAACAAAGTCCCCTGGTCGAGAAAAACAAAGTCCCCTGATCGAGTATAACAAAGTCCCCTGATTGAGTACAACAAAGTCCCCTGATCGAGTATAACAAAGGCCCTTGATCGAGTATAACAAAGTCCCTTGATCGAGTATAACAAAGCCCCGGATCGAGCTTAACAAAGGCCCCTGGTCGAGCATAACAAAGTCCCCTGGTCGAGTATAAGAAAGTCCCCTAATCGAGAGAAACAAAGTCCCCTGGTTGCATATAACAAAGTCCCTTGATCGAATATAACAAAGTCCCCTGATCGAGTATAACAAAGTCCCCTGACCGAGTATAACAAAAAGGCTACTGGTCGAGCATAACTAAGTCCCCTGGTCGAGTATAACAAAGTCTCCTGATCGAGTAAAACAAAGTCCCCTGGTCGAGTATAACAAAGTCCAATGATCGAGTATAACAAAGCCCCCTGATCGAGAAAAACAAAGTCCCCTGATTAAGTATAACAAAGTCCTCTGATCGAGTATAACAAAGTCCCCTGATCGAGCATAACAAAGGCACCCTGGTCGAGTATAACAAAGTCCCCTGGTCGAGTATAACAAAGTCCCCTGATCGAGTATAACGAAGGCCCCTGATCGAGTATAACAAAGCCCCAATGATCGAGTATAACAAAGACCCCTGATCAAATATAAAAAGTCCCCTGATCGAGTATATCAAAGCCCCCTTGTCGAGTATAACAAAGTCTCCTCATCGAGTATAACAAAGTTCCTTGGTCGAGTATAACAAAGTCCCCTGATCGAGTATAACAAAGCCCCCTCATCGAGAAAAACAAAGTCCCCTGATTGAGTATAACAAATACTCTGATCGAGTATAACAAAGTCCCCTGATCGAGTATAACAAAGGCCCCTGATCGAGTATAACAAAGTCCCCTGATCGAGTATAACAAAGCCCCGGATCGAGCATAACAAAGGCCCCTGGTCGAGCATAACAAAGTCCCCTGGTCGAGTATAACAAAGTCCCCTGATCGAGAGAAACAAAGTCCCCTGGTTGCATATAACAAAGTCCCCTGATCGAGTATAACAAAGTCCCCTGATCGAGTATAACAAAGTCCCCTGATCGAGTATAACAAAGTCCCCTGATCGAGTATAACAAAAAGGCTCGTGGTCGAGCATAACTAAGTCCCCTGGTCGAGTATAACAAAGTGTCCTCATCGAGTAAAACAAAGTCCCCAGGTCGAGTATAACAAAGTCCAATGATCGAGTATAACAAAGCTCCCTGATCGAGAAAAACAAAGTCCCCTGATTGAGTAAAACAAAGTCCCCTGTTCGAATATAACAAAGTCCCCTCATCGAGCATAACAAAGGCACCCTGGTCGAGTATAACAAAGTCTCCTGGTCGAGTATAACAAAGTCCCCTGATCGAGTATAACGAAGGCCCGTGATCGAGTTTAACAAAGTCCCCTGATCGAGTATAACAAAGCCCCCTTGATCGAGTATAACAAAGCCCCCTGATCAAATATAAAAAGACCCCAGATTGAGTATAACAAAGTCCCCTCATCGAGTATAACAAATTCCCATGATCGAGCATAACAAAGGCACCCTGGTCGAGTATAACAAAGTCCCTTGGTCGAGTATAACGAAGGCCCCTGATCGAGTATAACAAAGTTCCCTGATTGAGTATAACAAAGTCCCCTGATCGAGCATAACAAAGGTACCCTGGTCGAGTATAACAAAGTCCCCTGGTCGAGTATAACAAAGTCCCCTGATGGAGTATAACGAAGGCCCCTCATCGAGTATAACAAAGCCCCAATGATCGAGTATAACAAAGACCCCTGATCAAATATAAAAAGTCCCCTGATCGAGTATATCAAAGCCCCCTTGTCGAGTATAACAAAGTCTCCTCATCGAGTATAACAAAGTTCCTTGGTCGAGTATAACAAAGTCCCCTGATCGAGTATAACAAAGCCCCCTCATCGAGAAAAACAAAGTCCCCTGATTGAGTATAACAAATACTCTGATCGAGTATAACAAAGTCCCCTGATCGGAAATTATAACAAGGGCCCCTGATCAGGTATAACACAGTCCCTGATCGAGGTATAACCATTAGATCGAGCATAACAAGGCCCTGGTCGGAAGCATAACAAAGTCCCTGGTCGAGTATAACAAAGAATCCTCTGATCGAGAAAACAAAGTCCCTGGTTGCATATGCCAAAGTCCCTATTGATCGAGTATAACAAAGTCCCTGAACGAGTATAACAAAAGTCCCTGATCGAGTATAAGAAAAAAAGGCTCTGATACGAGAACATAACTAAGTCCCTGGTCGAGTGATATAACAAAAGTGTCTGATCAGCGAGTAAGAAGAGCAAAGTCCTGGTCGGTATAACGGAATCAATGATCAGTATAACAAAGCCCCTGATCAGAAAAAACAAAGTCCCTGATTGAGTAAAACAAAAGTCCCTGATCCGGAATATAACAAAGTCCCCTCATCGAGCATAACAAAGGCACCCTGGTCGAGTATAACAAAGTCCCCTGGTCGAGTATAACAAAGTCCCCTGATCGAGTATAACGAAGGCCTCTGATCGAGTATAATAAAGTCCCCTGATCGAGTATAACAAAGCCCCCTTGATCGAGTATAACAAAGCCCCCTGATCAAATACAAAAAGTCCCCAGATTGAGTATAACAAAGTCCCCTCATCGAGTATAACAAATTCCCATGATCGAGCATAACAAAGGCACCCTGGTCGAGCATAACAAATTCCCCTGGTC